>NW_026922799.1:0-20403 GCF_032062105.1 Saccostrea cuccullata | reverse complement strand
TTTTTTCCAACCCCCCGGGTTAACTGCGGGGTCGGGGAACATACTGTTCAAATCAATCAATCAATCAATCATTCAATCAATCAATAAGTATATTAAAATTCCAAATATCAAACATATCAACTTATTCTATCAAATATTGTATATCATATATCATTAATATCTCAAACTTCATAGATCAAACATCTCAAACTTTAAATATCAACATTTTTCATATTTCAAACCTGTACGATGTAGTACAGTTCTAAAGTATATATTACTGTCACCAAGAGTAAGCTTATTAGCTTAGTTTACATTAGCATTAGCATTTCAACAAGATGACAGTTTATTACAAATTTCACACAAACATTCAGTTATCAGTTGACTTGGTGTGCACAGACGCCACATGGCTGCAAGTTGGCACAGCTTGCAGACACCCCACACATTGGGGGGAAGCAAAGCAAGTCAACTGGACCACGACCAATACTGCCAAGATCCCCCTTCCCAGCTTGACCCTTGCACACACCTTGATTCCTAGATGTGCAAATCCTTCAGCAGACTTAGACTAAAGTATTTTGAATTTCCCTTAATTTAAAAAATTTACAACACATTAGGCAATCAAATCTTACCAAATGTGATGTTTCTACCTAATTCATCAATACCTACAGTCCCTGAAACGTTCTACTTTCCCATTTTTCCGTTCGCTCACCGTTCGTTCAGCGTGCGTTCCCGTTCGCTCTTCGTTCACAAAATTGCGTTCATCGTTCACCGTGCGCTCGCGTTCACCGTTCACAAAACGTTCACCGATCGCTCTTCGTTCCGTTTACTTTGCGTTCACCGTTCCACTTATCGTTCAGTCTTCATTGTCATTCGGAACTCCGAAGTGAAAGGACTTATCTTTTTGATGGTAAGGATTTACATGTTTTTTTTAATTAAATAACTTAGATATCGTGTTTAAAGAGTAATTATTTCGTTGCAAAAATTATCTATGATATTTATATTTCGATTAATATTACTCAGCTGTAACGTATTTCATGAATTTTCCCTGGAAAATAATTAATACATAAGTACCTACATGTATGTAGAACGATGCTAAAATATTAAATTAAAAAAAGGGCAATGTACAAATACTTCACGCACGGCATCAATTTGATGTTATTTTAAAGAGGACAAATTATTAATGGATGTATAATAATTAATCCAAGTCTTTTACAGGACAGGAAAACATAAAAAAAATATTTCTACAGTAACACGTATTTAAACTACATGTAGGTTTGGGAATTATGAACAGTACTGCAAATATTCAGTTAATTAAATATCTTTAGAGCTAATTAAGTTGATGGTGTGGTTTTAAATTTTAGAAAAGACCAACTGTTTAAAATAGTCTATTATTCGTTCCTTCTCCGTACCTAAACATGTTTGAAAATATCTTTTTTGCTATTCAGTATAATTAAGACCCCCCCCCTTTTTCCCCCAAAAAAAATTCTTACTGAGTTTTTTCAGTATATTTAATTAATATTTAATTTTCATTGTAACACTAGAAAATCAGTCTTTAAACTAACATCACACAGTCATTAAACAATAGTATTTTAGTATAAACTTGTGCCGACAGTAGTATTTTAAATTGGCAGGGAATATGTTTCCCATTCAATTTAAAACTTAATCCTTTCCAAGTATATATTCGAATTATTTTTTTTTCTGCAGAAATACAAAAATCAGATCTAGAAATGATAGGGAAAAATATTAAAATTTCTTGTAATACTAAGTGGCTCCTTGCCTTCGGCATGTTCGGTGAAACGCGATTTCCACACCTCAACTTGTCGAATTATTTTGATTGACAGCACAAGCACGCTACTACAAATATAGCACGGACTTCCTGTGAACTTTGTGAACTTGATGATGGAAAATAAAAGCCAATGATTACTGCCAAATGGATTTGTTAATCTAAAAAAAAAAAGATTACCTTTATAACCTTTATTGCTTGGAATATTTAGGAAAAATAATTAGAATTTTTATTTGATAAAACATATATCTGAGAATCGAGGGGGTTATTCTCTCTCTCTCTCTCTCTCTCTCTCTCTCTCTCTCTCTCTCTCGAACATATCTCTGTACAATAAAAACTATGACAACACATTACTTATTTAGTTTTGAAAATTTAATCTACACATGTATTACAAAAAATTTAAATGCCTCTTTCCAACATCTTGACGGTACTTGACCAAGATAATCACGGCCGGGAAATGTCTACAGATACATGAAGAAGTTAGCTGAAATAATCGTCATAAAAGAATAAAAAGGCACATAAATATAGAATATTTTGCAGTAAATTTAAATAAAACGAGATTTTTTATGCAGTACGATAACAGTCAATGTCAACAGATATTTGTGAATTTTAAAAAAAATCCGTTATTTTACTCAGAATCGCTTTGACACGGAAATACATATACGGTTGTTTCAACCGCGTACAATGTAATTAGTTCATTCTATAAGTAGCAGTTTTATCTTCAGAAGTCCACATTATATATTAGTGAAAAGAATAAGCATAATTATTAACTATATACTTAGATTAATTTATTTTTTAAGTACCAGCGGTAACAAATACCGATTTAAACACTGTCAGATCGGTATGTGCAGAAAAAAATGTTTTTATTTATTGATTGATTAATTAATGAATTTATTTATTTATTTATTTATCTATTGTTTATCTCAGTAGTAGTTTTATCTTCTAAAGTCCACATTATTTCATTACTTAAAAGAATAAGCTTAATTAAGCATAATTATTTACTATATAAGATTAATTTATTTTTTAACTACACGCGGAAACAAATCCACGTTTTACGGCGATAAAAATCATGTTATTAAAATATCGATTTAAACATACGTATGTTTAGAATTTCTTTTTATTATTTATTTATTCATCTATTTATTTCTCTTTTGTGTATTTATATTTATTTTTGACATTTGAATAATAGAAAAAAAGAATAATTTCAATACAAGGAAAAGACCGAAGGCATTCCGAATAAATCGTTCATCTTGCGTTCACCGTTCGTTCACCGTTCACATTGCGCTCGCGTTCGCGCTCCGTTCGCGTTCTGCGTTCACTCACCGTTCACCGTTCACACATCGTTCACCAAGTTGCGTTCACCGTTCACACATCGTTCACTCACCGTTCGCTCTGCGTTCGTTCACCGTTCGTTCACCGTTCAGGTGGGAAAGTAGAACGTTTCAGGGACTGTAACAAAGCTTTGTCTTGTACAAACTTACCTGTCTATTAATTCCTTCTAAATTTCTGAGCAACTTGTAATGCTCTTTGCCACCATAATTTTTTCTCTCTCCATTATTCAAGGCAAGTTAGATGTAAATGGTTTTAGTTAATCAAAAGATCTGGGTTTTTTAAAAATTAAATAGGGGGGAGTTTCACTCAAGAGAACAACCTATATCATAATTCCTGATTTAAAAATTGCTAGGAAAGCCATGTCCTGCTGTTTGAAAAAAAAAAACAATTTTTTTATCTCCGAAGGCGACTCATTCACTCTCTAATTAGACAATTTAAGGAGAGCAATTTGAAATTCTTAATCATATTCAATTACAAGAAGGTACAACACTATTTAGTGATGGTTACAAATGCCTGTAAAAGACAATACTATCATTTTGGAAGCACATTAGTCTTGTTTAATGATATTCCTACAAAAGATACATTAGCTGAAACATGTAACAAATTCACTAGTATTCCAATTTGTATATCATACTTACCAGTTAAGCTGCCAGGAAGATATTTGGCACCTTATAGATGCCATTTTCAAACTAGGATTTTTTGGTTGCAGTTTCATTACCCATGCTTGTAATACTTGTGTACTTGACTAATCTTATTTATGTCTAGTATGTCTAATATGTATAACTAGTATTCCAGTTTGTATATCATACTTACCAGTTAAGCTGCCAGGAAGATATTTGGCACCTTATAAACTAGGATTTTTTGGTTGCAGTTTCATTACCCATGCTTGTAATACTTGTGTACTTGACTAATCTTATTTATGTCTAGTATGTCTAATATGTATAACTGACTAAGTCCCTTCCCTGTTACATCTATTCTTTCAATAATTATTATTAATGCCTGTGGTACATGTATGAACATCTGAGCTCTACAGCTCTATCTGACCACATACTTGCACTGTGTAGCCAAAAATACAAAGCAAAGTCTAAAATTCTTAAAGGTATAGATGTTTGATTATTAATTACTTCAAATGGAAATATTTTATTTTATTTATTATATGCAATGAGCCTGAATATACGTATTACATGTGCTGCTATCAATATGTGCTTGATCCTTCTTAATAGTATTTTGATTAAAAAACATACACCAAGTGAAATTCGTTATAAATGCAAGCCTAAGGGACAATGCGCAGTCCTAAATTTTAAAGTCTTCATAATAAGAACAGAGTTACAAAATAAAAGCACACTGTAAGGAACTTGAATAGCCCAAACATCTTTAAAATGAAGTCAAATGCACATTCAAGATTAAGCAATCTGTATAAAAATCAAAAAACATATAAACTTTCTGTGAGAACTCTTTTGAAAATTAATTGATACATTGTTAGGGATTTAAGGAACTTGCCTAATTGTGTCACTTCTTGTGTTTAAATATAACCAAATAGTTTAAATAAGTTTATTTGCAACATACATTCTGTTGCATGTCCTAAAAGTTAACTTGGATTCTAGAAGTAATTGTAATTTAACTTGGTATTTCCAACACTGTTATTTCAAGTAACCTGAACTGATCTGGAAGGTCATATCTACCCACATCTCAAATATCCAATATCTCTACTGAAAGCTTTTCCTAATCTCAAAATTTTAAGATTATGAGATTTGACTATTTCTTTTTTGCTTTAATTATTAAAAAACAAAATATATTCATTTATAAATGATTACAAAACATTCTTGACATTTCTTGGATTACATATTGCAATTTCCAACCTTTCATTTCCACTTTATTGGATCAAAACAAAACTATCCCAGTAAGTCCAGTCTTAGGCAATGGATGGTTTATGATTATATATAAGTATTTTGTATTTTCCTTTTTATTCAAGAATTAATATGAATTGATACATTATGCTGTTTAACAATGAAGATGCCCCCCCCCTTTTCTCATTTTTACCTTTGTCTTACTATATTTCAATGACCATTTCGTTTCCAATTGAATAACTAACATGAACCAATGATCAGAAAGCCCAAACAAATACAGACTTGAGAAAGGCATTTTCCAGAGGATCATTCTCCCGACCCCAAATTTAGATCTCTTTTCTTCTTGAAGTCAACTATAATGAGTAGGATGCCCAAGTTCAGTGTAAATCTATAAAATTTATGATATGCAATTGGTCTTATCCCTTGCCTTATAAATATCAGGGGCTTTCACAACATTCGATAGTAATATTTCATGAATACAAAGAACTAAACTCTAGTAAAATTGGGTACATTTAATTAACTATCACAAAACTACTCTGGAAAAAGATATGTACTTCATTCTCTTTTTTATTTACATTCATCACAAACTTGAGATATATACTATGTCAGCCTGAAAAATGTTGGCATTAATGCCTAATAGTTTTGAGCCATGTTGAAATGCTTAACAGTTCTGAGTCATGCTGTAAGTAATGCCTAATAATTCTGAGCCATGTTGTAAGTAATGCCTAATAACAGTTCTGAACCAGGTTGAGCCATGTTGTACGTAATGCCTAGTAGTTTTCAGTCATATTGTAATTAATGCCTAATTGCTCTGAGCCATGTAGTAAGTAATGCCCATTAGTTCTGAGCCAGGTTGATCCATGTTGTTAGTTATGCCTAGTAGTTTTCAGATATATTGTAGTTAATGCCTAATTGTTCTGAGCAATGTTGCATGTAATGCCCAATAGTTTGAGCCACACAGAGCCAAGTTGTCATTAATGCCTAGTAGTTTTCAGCCAGGTTGTCATTAATGCCTAATTGTTCTGAGCCATATTTTAAATAATGCCTTAAACCTAATAGTTCTTATCCATGCTTTACGTAATGCCTAATACTCCTTGGATTTAAAAGACTCACCAAGTTCTCTTCCTACAATCAAACAAAACGTTGCAACTGTTTACATTACATACCTGAATATCTATAAAAGAAAAATTGAATATAATCTCACAAATGAAATTTTTTAATGAAAATGTGCAATGGGTCTGAAACATTCTTCTTATGTTGAAAAATTAAGCTGCTGCATTATCTGCACCTAATATTAAAAGAGCATATTAAAACAATCTATTGGGTTATTTTGATCGTAGTTTTAAACAACTTTCAGACAACTGCAAGTCCTTATATTTTGAGAGATATCAATGAAACATTTTATGATTTGAATGTAGATCTGCAGATATTTTGGGAGATTATTTTATTGCAACCTAATTTGTAAGATTTACTGGTTGTTATATTTAATTTCATTTTGTTTCTGATTCATTTTTGATTTCTGTTACTTAGTTTTTGTTTCCAGTTAGCCCTCCCCCCCCCCCTCTTCTCTTTTAAAATTCTTTTCCAAAGTCATTTTTCCCCTTCTAATCTTGAAAGTTAACATTTCGTAAACAAATAGTTATAGAAGCAACAAAAAGCTATGCTGGCAGACATTGCTTATAATTTGGTGTCAATCTACAGTGGAAAAGACAATTCAAGTATACATGTATACACACTCAACTTATTAATGAAATACAGAGGTGATTTATGTACCTGATATACTGGACTGTTAATCTGTGATTATACTTATTTCAATGTTTGGTTTTCCAAACGATTTGAAGATAATTTTCAATGCCTTTGTTTGACTTTTAGTCTTGTCTTTGGGTCCATGTCCACGAGAAGCTCCGACCGGGTTTCCTTATTGTTGTTCACATGCATAGGGCCTATTCTAGTTTGCTTTTGCCGGGTTTCGAAGCAGTATGAAACAAAAAGAGATTTAATAATGTTAATAACCAACATTACATCATTGTAAATAATTAAACGATTTTTAGTATAACCGCGTGCGCGTCGTCTGCTTTGTAAAGTGTTTGAATCCAATCTCATCCGTCATAATTAATGCACATCGATAGTAATAACAGCGTTAAAATGGTTAAGAACAATGCATAAATGAAAAATCATACAAACTTTAAAGTTACAAAACAAAATTTCATGTATTTAATTGCAAGCAATTGTTACGCGTCTTTACCTTCGAAAGGTTCTGGAGAAAGGAATGTGAAGATCAAACCCGACCTTTTATATACTACACTAGAATTGTCAACCAAACCCGACCCTTTAAAGCCAACGTTCAAATAACAAATACTTGGGACCTATAAACAAGTTTATAGGTCCCTTAAATATACTTTTCTCGTAAAATAAAGGCATCTATTTTGAATACACAAATAGATGCTAATATTTTCCCATACAATCATAGAAAAATATATTAAACAAATTCTTGCTTCAAAGCTTAAACTCGCTGAACGTACATTAGAAGGGATATATATCTGTAGATCTTAAAGAGCAATTTGGAATTAAAAAAAACTGTTGTTGAGTTACTCAATGCTGCATTTCATTTACCAAGCCATCATTTATATTCATATTTCTGAAAGCAGGTATTTAAAGAATGGATTAGTAGATGAAATGGTGTTTCAGATGTTTTGTTCGCAGTTAAATGAAACGGCGGAGTGAATCATTGAATAAATGTACAGCACATTATTTCCACAGTGATTGGATCGAACAATTAGTGTCAGAAATCAAATTGTTTTTATTTTTTTATTCAATATTCATTGACGACTTAATGTATACAAATAGCAAAATTAAATTGAAAATAGCAATGGTTAACAAAATGTGAAATTTGCATTGCTAATTAGATGTACATTTTTTCAGGCACAACTATAAAATTTGGAAGCCAAACGAAATTGAGGGTCTTAATAACGCAAATTCATTTCAAAGATAAAAGAGGTATGGGCTTTTCACTTAAGTTTAAGATTATTTTGCTTTAAAGTCAGAGCTTTCTTTGAAGGGTTTTATAAATAAAATATGTACTTAAATCTTAACAGATCTTTGTAAAGAACAGTTTTAAAGATATGTTAGATCAATTATCGGTATATGCTAAAATTCAATTATTCAAGCACAAAGTACATAAAACATTACAAATTGGAAGAGGAGCATTACGGACCTCCAAAACATAAGAGGTGGTATCAGAAGCCATAAAGTAGTCAACATACTATGACGAACGGTCACACTTGCCAAGTACTCTTTTTGTTTGATCGAGAAATATCGGAAAATCAATTTACAATATACAATCAATAGATACATCAGTCAGCAGTGATTCAAAGATAAATTGCTAAAAAGTCATTGTGTCAACTATAAAGCGTACAAAATGATGAAATGTTTGTTTCATCAACTTGTTTGTTAATAATTTAAGTCGTTTAAGAAATTGTACGGGGGAATGATAAGGAAGCATATAAATCATTTTTCGGATTATTTAGACTTTTTAATGAAAATTAAGTTAGATAATTTACCAAAACCACTGATAAACGTACACTTTAAATAACTAGTGCCTAAAGATAAAAGAGGGTCTAACGCTATGACATTGGCCATTACCACGACATCACGTGACTTCTATCAATAGAGAAATGTTCCTTAATTAAAAATCTAACAGAACAACAATACCCCGGAGTTTAATAACGTATTTGAGTAAATAATATAGCCCAAAAAACATCTATTTTGCCTAAAAAGTGCTGCTAGAATCTAACTGTCCTGTCAGTAAAATAATTATAACACACATTTGCACGAAACCTTACTCTACGGTTTTGTATTTTACACATGAAATGGCTTGGGCCGTGGAAATTGGCTTTGATAGCTCAGTTGGTAGAACACCTGACTGGAGATATTGGGTCCCGGGTTCGATTCCCGGTCCAGCCATGCATTTTTTCCTTTCCTGTTACACACATATAAACCAAGTATTTTCGTAAAACCATGCTTAACTCGGGATTCTAGCAGCACTCTCCAAGCATTTTAGAAGGCGAACTCTTCATCTGAACAAATCTTACGTTTTGAAATATTAAGCTTATTGTTGTTCTAGGCATTATTTTTGTCACGAATGACGAAGGAAAGGTTGACTAGGATACGGATATAGCTGACTGTCTTCCATCGAGAATATAATTGATGAAAATAATTAGCATACCTGTTTATTTAACTGAACTCCAAATGAATTTCACATAATATTCCCGATATGTGCCTTTAAACTCCATTTTACGTATCTTTGTACATACCGTATTAACCAAATTCTCTTTACACGACATGATAATTTCCTGTTAAGTCGATGTTACTCGATGTACACATATGACGTCATCATTGTTAGATTTTAATGAAATTGACAGATATACCAAAAAAAATGAAAATTTCTTATTTTTGTTTATCTTTACACTTTTCAATTTATTATCGATTTAAATTACATCTCTAATTACCAATATTACGAAAACATGTGTTCTAAAATTGATGTCATCTCGCCCACTATGACGTCATAATGCTTCACTGACTTATCAAGGTAGAATATTCTGTATGCTTCCTTACAACCCCTGCGGAATACACAGAGTATGCTCTTGAGTATCGACTCAACTGATATATATTAACCCCGTATGCATACAGACGATCGAGGTATATGTCGAAAGTTGAGGATTGTAAAAATAAAGTCATTACGTTTATCATAGAGCTTGGCTGTTAGATTATCATCAACGTCTTTTCCAAGTAAAATATATAAATATGAAACAGGTGTGTCAGACTTTGTGGTATATTTATTCACAAGCATCTATTTGATGTTAAATCTAGGATACTTGTGTGTAAAATCAGATTGTTTGTTAATATGAATGAAAAGAAGGAGATAACGAACAGTAATAAATGAGTTTTATAATGAGGAATTTAATATCATTTAAATTTATAAATCATTTACAAATGACCAATGACAATGTATGTAAATTTAACATTTTTAAAATTTTTTTTTATTTATTATTATTTATTTATTATTTTATTTATTTTATTGAGTCGTTCTTTATATCCATGAAAAAGTCGAATTTTTTAATTTTGGTAAAATCTGGTGATTTCAAATTTCCTCTAAAATTCTCGGAATCCATTAACATCCGAATCCGATTTACCCACTTCTCATAAATATAGTTGCATTCTACTCTTGAAGTTTTTCCTTCACTACTGTTAAGAATGGGGGCTTGGTTGAACATGAGTAAAATTTATTATGAAAAGATATTCATAGTTTCCTACATATTGATTTCTAATAAATATTTCTTTTCTTTTGTTATCTAGAAATCACTGCGCCTATTGTTAATGTAACCATTTACTACACCGAGGGAGTGTAAGTAAAAACCATGTTGAATTAAGGAAATTTTGCAATTGGAAAATATTATAACATTCTTCAAGGTGGAAATTTCTATTTTTTAATGTCATTAGTATTTTAAAGCAGTTGTCTTTAAGAACAGATGATACACACAAAAAATGAATGCCTGAATTTGTATATATTTTTTGGCCTAATTTTATTGACGATGATGCAAATAATAGATTTCTAGAATATAAAGAAGATGTAAACCTTCTAAGATGTTCAAAGTTCTGCATCTCTTTTACCATTCTTATTTTACAATACAAATGTTTGCATTTTTTTTTCACTCCAAACTTGTGTGAAAATTTGAATAAAAAATTAAAACCTACCCAGTTAAACCCATTCATTTTACTCTATACTCTTTCAAACATGGCTCAAGTTGTAGTTTTCAATTTTTTTTTACAAACGTTTGTTCGCATCATCTGTCCTTTATAAACATTATTAAATTTGCGTTATTATATTTTGCGTTGAGATCAATGCAAATTGTATTATCTCCACGTGTCACACATATAATAAACACATTTTCATGTTTAAACATTTTGCGTTATTACATTTTATGTGGGTATTTAATGCACAATTAAATTACATACTTTTTGTTGTTGCATTTGTCATTATTCTATTTTTGCGTTGATTACAATGTAAAATGTAATAAAACAAAATGCAATAAATTGAAATATGATAAATTCTTTTTAAAGTATTCAACAGAAAACTTCATAAAATTGATTATTTATAAAACAAAACATAACCAGTGAAAAACTCAATTTACAAAATAGGTATATGTAGAGCTTCTGGTACATGTAAAGCAATGATGCAAACGATAGGACTTTTAAGGAAAACCCCAAAAGTAAATGTGTCTTTTTGTAACTCCGCAGGTATGTTAAGGTTACAACCAAGTATTCTACTTGCCTATATGACATGACGTCATAGTAAGCTATATGAAGGAGGCTGAGAGATGACAATTTCTTAACATCGATATCCAAGATTAATATGGGGTTGTAGAAATGAATCAAAATATGCAGAGGCATAATATAAACGGAAGTTTGTCGTTTCTGGGTTTCTGTATTTAACACAGGGGTTAAATTCCGATTTATTAGTGTTACATAACTATGAAAAAGTGTTAATTCGCTGAATTCTGATCCATGTGCTGCCTTAACAAACCCGCATCATTCCTTGACAATACTTATAAATACTTATAAAATATTTCATGTAAATATACTTTGAATGATATTGACTATTTATAAATCAGTCTGTAATATATATATTCAATCAAAATGTCATATTAGTTACCAAAGACGGAACATGCGTCCATTAAAAAAAATGCACGACATGTGTATACTGGTAAGCAGATTTATTTAAAAGTGTGTGTCTTGTGATGAAAGGCATGCAGTAAAATTATGGTAACAAATGATAATATAGGCGATTTTTTTAAGATTAAAGATACATGCTTCACAAAGAACATTACAAACTTAAAAATCCTCTATTTGAGCCTCGTCAGATAGAAATCGACCTTATCGTATGCAACGTCATAATGAGAAAAAAGCGAATAAAGTTGAGAAAGATTTCCCGGTATTTTTACTACACTTACTACGTGGTTTTCACGTTAAGGAATGTTTTAGACATCGTTAACTGCAGTTCAAAGATTTTTTTCTTTTAAAAATTGGATCATTTTAAACATGTACTAATAAAATAAACAAATTTTAAATGTATTCCCCTTCGTAGAGCCTTATTTTTTTATTGTGATCAATGTAAACAAAAGCCAGAGGAATCCCGAGTCCGATCTGCACTTATTTTTTTTCAAATAGCAGAAGACGTAAGGCCATATCTAACACCAGATAAATAATAAATTGGTAGACATAAAGCAAAGAAATAATGGCATGGTGCATTACTGAGGAAGTACAGAAAATATTTTTTTATTGTATTTTAGAGTTGTATAAATTTTAGCCAGAGGAGACATAATCTGGCACAGAAAATCGCACATGTACTGATGCAGTAATAGATTAGTGTGTGAACTTCATTTACTATCATCGTGTGCATGTGTGTTCATTCATTCACGATTAAATTCGCAATACTGTACTATATTAGATATACTTTAATGTTTCATGTCTTTGAATGAATTTACGTGTATTTTAATTATTTATCACAGAAATAACCAACCAACCAAAACAAAACAAACAGCTATGCATATCGATTCAGTACAAAGTATCCAAAGGCCACGATTCAACAACTTTTAAAACGCACTTTCCTAACTACAATATTAAGAGATATCAAGAAACAAGTAATACTTGTATTGTTTAAGGCAATTTCTTCATATGTAATTCTCAAACGGAAACAGGTAAATGTCCGAAGTGACTGCATACGATAAATTGTGCAAGTTGCTTCCCTTTGACGCAAAAAGAGGCTCAACACGGGGAATCATTTCCTTAAAAAAGATGTTTATTCTCTCTATCTAAACTTTTGTCTCTCTTCCATTACCAGATTTTAAGTTAATTTCCTTACATATTTCACTCCTTATTTTGCAAGTTTATAAAAAATACTGACGATGGATTATCAATGATTTTTAAATTTCTTTAACTTGGCTGGCGAAAATATAAGAAGCTGGGCCCGGTTTGTAAAACATATCCTTCTACGTCATTAATATTTCAAAGAGTTGTAAACCAAAAAAAAAAAAAATACTCTAAAGTCGGATGATAAAAAAACAATAGTTTTGTGAAAGGTGTTTTAAATACTCAGCATAATGTTAAGTAGTTTGAACTCCGTTAATACCAAACTTTTCTGCAAAAATCATCTTGAGCAGTATTTCACCTGTTCGTGAAGAACGGAATATGGTTCCGTTTTGTACTAAGACTTTCAATTATAACATCAAAACGTTTTCTACATTATAAAATTCTTCTACAATTCTCTTTTTTTAAAGAGAGGATGGATACCCACAAAAAATAACTAATTATAAATCTTAATTTTTTTATTTGATTTTTCTTTATTTAAAAAATCATAAAACAAATAATTGAAATGTCTATAATTTTATAAGTGTTGTGTTGGACTGGGTTAGGAACGGGATAGCAGAATGTTGTAGATGCATACGCTGCCTGCCTTCATGCATATTATTTTTCTCTAAAGGAGAGTTAATGATTTTTTTTTTTTTGGGGGGGGGGGGGGGCTTCTTAAGTCAGCATACATGTATAAAAAGCTACATCGCTGGCTAAATATGATATAATTTATTTTAGAATCCTACGCACCCAAGCTGAATCCGACTATCTAATTCATTTATTCTTTTTTTAATTGGTTTAACTGCATTTTCTAATAAAATATTTATTAAGACATTCTCAATAGAGTCTGTACATAATCAATTCTCTTTTTAACATTTATTTCGTTTGCAGTTAATCGACTTGTAAAAGAAAGAAAATGTTCTGGCACATGGTTTTATATCGTAATTCAACATAGCTTGTGTTTTTCTTTTTATTTCCCTCAATTCATTTCTAATACTCCGTGTTACAAAGAAATTATAATTTTGTATTTCTGAAATTCATAATGGTATTCCTTCATTTTTTTCTGTTGATAATAATATTTAGTAAACGTTATATAAAATCTCTTTTTCAAATTCATTAGAATGTTGCGTTACAAATAAACTATCATCGTCGGAAATCCACGAGTGATCTAGTCTTTACTTATCACCCGGTGATACATGTAAGTAGTGATGATAAACTTTATGCTATAAAGAACAAAAAATGAAAAATCATCTTCCAAAAATGATGCATTCATACTTATTGAGTCGAGAATTTCAGCCAATGTGTATACAATTATGTTTCCCGTGACTTTCCGCTATATGTAACTCTAAATCTTATTTTTCTTAAATTAGGTGGGGTCTCTCACGTACGAAGTTAATTAAAAATGTACGAACGACGCATGATTATTATTTTATTTTACAATGAACTTAAGATTATTTACATCAAATTGATTTTTAAAGTAAAATTTTGTACATTATGAGATATTTTGTTGATGAACACAGAGAAAAATCCTTTTGAACGGTTAACATATTTTTGAAATTATAGTCCGTCGGCTGGAACGTTAAATAGTTCCCTATATTAAGGTTACCAACTACATGTATTTTGCATGCAACAGATAAAAAATTTCCCGCCAATAATTGCTGAAATCTTGCCGACTCGGCGTTGAGCAAAATTCAATCAATCAATAATTTGTACATGTATATTTACTTATTTATTTTTCTATATTATGGATAATATACATTTGATGAAAAGACGATTGGGTTTTTACTAGGAGGGGGGATAGTGTAAAGACCTAATGGCTAATTTTTTGTCGAGCTATCCGTCCAATTACAACCAAGCGAGAATGATGTGGAGGGAAAGAGGATGTATATATAAGAAGTAGCTATTTGAAGGTGAATGTAGCTGCAGTAGAGACGGTTTTAGGGGGGGGGGGATCCTAATAAAATGAGCTTACTTTTAGACACAGTGCTACTATCACACCATGTTTGATTTTACCTAATCATTATGTATATACAGATGGATGTAATTTTTTTAAATTTACCTTAAGAATAATTATTATAGCATGATTTAAGTTTTGGTTTTATTGGCTGCATGGTTCATGTATTCTCTGTAAGAAACTAGGTATTTCTGAGATCGAATTCGAATCCCTGTATATTTTTTTTTACTCGATCTCATTGCTTCCCTTTTCCTTTACATGGTGATTACGTAAAAACAAACATAGTGTGCTAACTTGCATGCTTTGAGTATACAGGCTTTATCAAACGTAAAGGCAGCATAATGTAGATCTATATTTTGTTTATTGGAAGTTCAGTTATTCATAGAGACAAAGCTGTCGGTACAAAAGACAGAAAAGTAGAAATTAAAGATCTTGGGGGGGGGTGTTGAGTACTTGCTTTTTAAAGAATTTAAAATACAATAAACACAGTTTTTGGGAATGTACATAATGATCATCTGTTTTTGTCATTTATTAAGCAATTCTTTTAACTTAGGCATAATGACCGCTTGCATTGCTACGCGTTGACAGGTGCCCTACCAAACAACCTGAGAATAAATCATGACGTCACAATTGAATCGTGAAAAAAACCACGAGTTAATTTTGCAAACATACCAATTTCAAAATGTAATAACTTTGTTATAATTGAAGATATTTTGATTCCGTTTTCAGTTTTTGTAATAGTTTTACATGGACCATTAAAAAACACAAAAATCTCAAATTCGATAAATTTTGCCATACTGGTTCAGTACCAGTAGCCGTCTAGTACCAGTTACCGTCTATTACGTCATTTCGCGTGTTTAAAACGCGATTTTTCGAGATTTTTCTTAAAGATCGTCTGCTGCAGACAGAAAGGTAAACATGATTAACTTACCATACATCAGAGATATTATTATAGTAGTATACTTTACAAAAACAGTGTTTCGTCCGAATAATCTTCTTGTTTATGATGTGGGGGAGTGACGTCACAACTTTGAAACTTAGGTTTTGTTCTATTTTTTATCTCAAAGTACCCCTATAAACGCGTTATCGTGAACTCAGATGCCATCAGTAACGCGTTTGTATATTTTATTGTATTTCTTCAACATGATGCGAAAAGACAATTTCCATATTTTTTCTCAATTATGGGAGAGCTGATACTGGAATGATTGCAATTGTCTACCTATGCAGTTTGCACAGAATAAAATTAATTCCTGGATTTTGAGTGTGTATGTGTGTGTGTTTTTTTGTCTCTCAAGTTCTGTTTTACATTTAAATTTATACCAAAATAGCGGTACTACGAATCAACGGAATGCCCTGTAATCACCGGAATGCCCCAAGAAATCACCGAAATGCCACCGAAAAGCCCCTTATATTGTTAAGAATAAACAAAAAAATAATAAATAGTGATGAAATTAACTGTTCTAGAGCCTAGATACCAAGTAAAAATTTCATAATTTTAGCGTAAGTATTTTTATTTGAAGATATGTGCATGTAAGTATCAAAGAAAGATAACTCTCACTGATTAAAGACACGTGCCAAAATAGTTTTATTTATTTTATTTTTCCCTATTTTTCGTTTAAATATATTCCTAACAATAAGTCATTCCTTAAATAAAATTTTTGTTTGTAATATTATTGACGTATTTTCTTGATTTCTAAAAAAGGAGGACACATGTGTAATTTTACTGGAAAGTAACATTTATAATCAAATAGAAAGATTTTACGTTTATAGTACATAATCCAAAATATATGCCATATATGACTTTAATCAAAATTTATTTTTTATTCACTGAACATTAAGATTATATGATTGATATAATCAGGGACTTATATATGTCACTTGTACATTGTTTAATTTACAAGGATCGAAGGAAATGGTTGATAGTATATTATAAATATTATATGTATGAATTAAAGTTTTGCTGATCTAATTCGTAAATTAATGACATCATATTATGTTCACACTATTTCTGAGGAAAATAAATCATTATACACTTTTTTTTCATTTCAGCACCGAAAAGAACTGCAATATTGAAAGAAATATAATAAAATCTATAAAAATTATGAATTTATATCATTTGTATATATATATATATATAAGATAACAAACTTTTTTGGAAGTTTCATATTTTACTATAAAGATAAAAAAAAGAACGAAGACAAAATTAATTTGATTTTATTGTGTTCAATGTTCATTTGGTTTGAAACAATTCAGTGGATATCTGAAATAATAATTATGTTTACTGTGTATACACAGTGATTAAATAATTGATCTAGTGACAGGTGTGTAGTAGTCTTATGTCATGTTACATCATCAGGTACATGACAACCAGTGACCAAAATTACGCGCGTGCGCTATACAAACACAGGAAAGGGTATCTTTTGCTATTGAACAGTTTACTATATCAATTGAAAATGATATAGTAAAAGTTGACAATTTACTTTAATTTTTTTTAAGTTGTTGAATGGGTTAAATAGACACATTACATGATTTATCAAGCACTTGCTACTTCCGAAATACTAGTATTCGCTAATATACAAGAGAAACGATCCGTAATTGACCCGACTGACAATGTATCTAATCAATTGCAAGTAACAAATTAAAATAAATATTTATTTAAAAAATGAAACATTTTCATTGCTTAACGAAATACAGAGTAAAAAAAAACTTTTTTTTCCTTTTGTGATTGCATTTGTCTTTTGAAATCTTTCATATCGATCGTAAATTATCACAGGAGTTGGTCTACCGTTATCTTCTCTATCTCTCATTTTGTTAGGTAAAACATAAACTTTATAGTTCTTAATTAGATATATTTAATAAAAGATAAATTTACTCCATAAATAATGACGGGTATTTAGAGATTACCGCCATACCTACATGTATTTCCCCAGACAGGCGTCGACAGGCGTATAAATGGTCCAACCTGGTTCACAAAAAGTCAATTAAAATGGAAGAAAGAAAAGGACACAAACATTTAATAAAAAAACTTAAATAAATCCACATTCCACAAAACTTCAGCTAGTTAAAAAACAGTGTTCGTATGATATAAGTACCTGTAATAATTAATAGCATGTGCACTTGACTATAAACATTAAGACTAGGAACCTATACAAACCATATTTTAACATTACATTATTAATTAAAGGTCATGAAAC
The DNA here is from genome assembly GCF_032062105.1 of Saccostrea cuccullata. Classification (NCBI taxonomy): domain Eukaryota; kingdom Metazoa; phylum Mollusca; class Bivalvia; order Ostreida; family Ostreidae; genus Saccostrea; species Saccostrea cuccullata. The sequence continues at coordinate 2,409 of NW_026922799.1, read as the reverse complement.
AATAACGATGACGGGTAACAAATTGTCAATCACTTGTCATCATTTTTTTTTCTGAGAAATATCATTATTAATTTATATATATATCTATTGGGCTACGTAGATCTCGCTTCCTAGAAAATTTTATCATCAAATACGAGTTATCGCCCTTTGAAGTACGCGAGCACAAAACCTGAAAAAAATTAATTTTACCGTCAGTAATGCTTTAATGATTAAAATAAGAATTAATTTTTATGAAAAACATCATGTAAAAACATATGTGTGGGCATTTCGGTGATTTTGTTGGGCATTTCGGTGATTTGTAAGGGCATTTCGGTGATTACGGGGCATTCCGGTGATTCGTGTTACCCCCAAAATAGCGTTTGTAGCTAGATATCATTAGAAATGACGTAGACGGTAACTGGTACAGTGCATACGGGAAAATGGCGTCCTACCCTATCCCTCTTAAACGGTATGAAAACAAAGTTTCATGAGTAGGACTAGCAAAAAAATTATATATTCTGATAGAGCAAGAGTAAAGCTTTATATATGCCAAGTTGTATCTCCAATTTGTGTCAAATAGTGAAGCAATGAAAGAAAAACCTCCATTTTTAGACGGCTACTGGTACAGGACCAGTAAGGTCGATTTCTATTCGACGAAGCTCATTTATTAATAATTTTGTTCAACGCTATTCGTACTTTGTCAAAAGTGCTTGGAACTTATATCGATTCTACTATCTATTTGCTAAAATTATACGCAGTTATAATAAAACTGTCTAAAGGCTTTAACTGCATTAAAATATACAATCATTTTATTCAGAGCTAGATTTCAATTTCAATTTGTAATTCTTGTTCGAATTTGCAGTTAACGTGTTAAAATATAATCAGGTATTATGATAAAGCATTTTAGGGATGTCACGTGAGTATGGCATTCTAAAATGTTGCAAAAAATCATCTGCACAAGCGAAGTGTGTAACAAAACTATTGGGAAAAGTTTGTAACATATATGACTTCATCGCGTCCTCTGGTTCATATACAGTGATGGAGACCAGGCTGGTTTTTATTTCTAAAGAAAATATTTTACGATACATTCAATAACTACTTTTGTAGATATATACCGAGAATATATCTCTAATTTATATCTGTTAATCAGTTGTGCCAGTCAAATATAAACATGATTAATAAATTCTAACTCTAACTACGGACGCATAAGAGTAACATTTAACAGTAAAATTTTGGCTTTTGTTTGAATATGTGCACATCGGACAAGCGAAAGGAATAGAGATATTAAAATTTAAATGTACAACAGTATAACAGGACATTTGAGCTTTAAAAAAAGTCACAACACCTCAATTAAATAACAAGCCAAAAATTCTTTATGCTATGTGAAAGAATGGTAAAAGATTTGACGCTTCCCCCTTCATATCAGCTCAAGTATGCAGTGACCTGAAGTCATATTCTATTATGACGTCATATCTAGGTAGCTTAGAGAATTAAGTATAGCTTGATCTGTTTGATATTTTACTGACAGCCTTATCCTACCTGACTTTGTATTTGTAAGACCTCAGATTGATTTCAACACAATTAGCATAAACTAGTTTCATTTGGGTGCTGCATTACAACAAATATAGAATCATACATGAGTATAAAAGTTAGCATTTAAATACAAAGACAAAATATAAAAGTACAATCACATGATTGTGAGAGGAACACAACTGTTACAGTAAGTTGACCGTAAACAACAAATGCGGAATTGTTTCCTTCATTTTTCGTGTGAATGTAAAGATCATGATAGTCTACTGTATGAAAGGTGGTTTTGATGGTAGTGAGATATCGATTTAAGAGATGGCATGACGAATAACCCGCTAATCAGATAATTCTGTTTAGCGTTACCGTCATTGTCATGGTTGATTGAAAACCATTCCAGGCCCTCTCTGACAAAGGGTAACAAGTTTTATTGGGAAAATTTACAAGAGACTGCGTAGTTACCCCTTTTTGCGTTTTTTATTAATTAGGCATTTCGAAAATCAGACCTCATTAAACTTCCGTAAACTGTACCAAGATTGCCAAAAATTTAAATCGTTTTTAATAGCCATTCTCTGTAAGCATTTAAACTCTTATATAGGGAGTGTGGCACGCATGGTCTTGGATTTTTATGAAACTTGGCATACATTCCTATATTGATGTATGTACCTAAAATTCATAATAAAATGGTTGCTATGGCCCATGGTTACCATGGCAACCAACATACACTTTTCATGGCCTAAAAATCGCTAAATTTTTATGAAAAATTACCCTTTTTGACTCATTAAAAGTCTTTAATGGAACAAGCTATCAACATGACTTTACCTTTTTGCCAAGATACATCATTTTACAGTGCTTTAGAAAATTTTTAGTATTTCAGTAACTTTTTCCTCATAGAAAAAATATCCC
>NW_026922798.1:0-20799 GCF_032062105.1 Saccostrea cuccullata | reverse complement strand
TTGAATTTATGCCTTTATATGGGAGAAAATATGTAATGTCCATATATTGACTATAAGAGTTATCTCCCTTAATTGAGAGTAAATGTACATATATGTATATCATCTATAATATATCATTTAATATGAATATATTAATTATGAGAGCTTCATGTATAGATGATTAATAGGATTGAATTGATGTGCTATTATATTGTTGTTTTATTATATTTCAGGGCTATGTAAACTGTATATCATAAGCTCACTGTGTCGAATAAATATATGACCTGAACCCTAACAGAGGAGTACGTGTTATTTCTTCATCACCACCCCCTGTTACATTTGCAAGAAATTTTGTATGTTTTCAGATATTTTTATACTAGATGGTGAACGCAAACAAACGGTCAAAAAAATTATACAAGTACTGTGGTTTCAATCTCGTTTTGTACATATTTTATCAGAGATTATGACGTAAATCAACTGAGTCACGTGACCATACATCCTTCATCCCCTTAAATAAACTAACTTAGTGCATAGTTATGATGAGCAAGAGTGCCTCTACCAAAATTATGAATTTTATGGCCCCAGGGACAGAGGTTCTGGTGTTAGAGCGGGGCTCTATAGATTATATAGTGAAAATACCTGAATTCTTTGAAAATCTTCTCCTCTGCTCCTAGGAAATAAATAAACTAACTAAGTGCATAATTATGATGAGCAAGAGTGCCTCTACCAAAATTATGAATTTTATGGCCCCAGGGACAGAGGTTCTGGTGTTAGAGCGGGGCTCTATAGATTATATAGTGAAAATACCTGAATATTTTGAAAATCTTCTTCTCTGCTCCTAGGAAATAAATAAACTAACTAAGTGCATAGTTATGATGAGCAAAAGGCATCTTTGGTGAAGGACAAGCTTTATATTGAGGGGAAGCTCTACAGACAGGATCAAGCGATGGACATAGGAGAACACAGGGGACCACAGCCAAGTTAGGGGTGTCCGGAGAATGATCATCCCTTAAAGATAATCGGATGGAACATATATTTAATGGTGGTTTTGAAAATAAATGGAATTCCCTAAAACATTTTTTATGTACATATGATATATGTTTATCCGAATGTTGGTTACATAAAGATTTTTCTTTGGATGTGGAAGATTTTCACACATATATCTTCCCACGAGATTCAAGAACTATCCAAGGAGGGGGGACAGTTATTTTGATAACAAATACATTTGTGCCATATGTCTTAATAGTTGATTCCTTATATGATGCTATAATTTGGTTCAAAATTGACAAATCTCTGTGTGATTACAACAATGAAATTTATTGCGCATTTACCTATTTACCTCCTATTAAATTCCTAATTTTTTGAAAAACAACAATTGTGAGAATATTGAATGAATTAAGAAAAATTTTTTGGTGTAGTTTTCAAGATCTGGCTATGTTTTATTTTTTTGGAGATTTAAATAGTAGGACACGATCACTGCCAGACTTTATAGAAGATGATATACTTCACGAGGGTACCTGTAAAGTGCGAAACGAAATAGAAACGAAACGAAAACGAACGAAACCAACTGAAACGAAACGAAATCTGCCGAAACGAAACGAAATCTACCGAAACGAAACGAAACCTACCGAAACGAAACGAAATCAAGACGAAACGGAACGAAACGAAACCAGCTAAAACCAAACGAAACAAAAGTTTCAGAATGTGTTGTATGATTTATTCTTACTTCATATTAAATTTATATAGTTCAAGCACCACAGGCAATTGTTTCGCTTCAAGCTCATACATAGGCGTCCTAGGGAAATTGAAAGGGGGGGGGGCTTAATCAACAAAAAACGTAAACCACAATTTTCAATGCCTTTATAATATATATCTTTGCAAAAAAAAATGGTGAGGGTGCTAACCCAACCACCCCCCACCCCGTTTCCGACGCCTATGTTATATTTTGTTAATACCTTACTGAATAATTTGCCTACTTAAAAGTGACATCGGTTGCTTCGAGAACTTTTTTCTTGTCAGTTAAATCGTTTTAGACGTCTCTGGTCGAGCCTCTTTATTGCAAACCACTCATGTCTTCCTCGAAAATTACCTCGATAAAAATAGGACTGTATAGGACGTACGTAAAAGGATACACAAGATTCCGGTTGGAGTTACATGTATACTTGAACGGAAAACAGACGCCTCGGAATGGAATACTAAATACTCTTAGTCTCTGGTTTATCTCAGGCACGTAGCATCGTTTTAGAAAGTGGGGGGGGGGGGGCAACCTGAGAAAAAGTTTTACTTACTTAAAAAAAGTTGACATGAAAAAAAACCCGGATAATTTAAAAATCGCCTAAACTCGAAAATCCTATTTCGTAGGGGGGAGGGGGTTTTTTCAAGGCGAACTTCCTTTCACTTTCCAATTTTTCCCTATATTTCCTTCCTATGCATATACTGTAGTAAAAAGTGGGGTGGACCATCTTCCCAGTGGACATTTTCTATAGTAAAGGTAATGTTGGGGGGAAAAAGCGCCCTCACACCCCCCCCCCCCCTGTTGCTACGTGCCTGTATCTTATGTTTTAAGACATTCGCAATACAACAGTACAGTGACTTTATTTCGACCCGTACATAAACGAGCCTTTACATGTAAAAACATCAATTTCGATTGATATGTTGTATCTAGATAAATAAGGACTGAAAATAAGAGTAAGATATAAAAAATATTGAAATTATTGCATAGAACCGGTACGCTCGTGATATTTGCAGCTGGCAAACATGTAAATACATCATTAGACTGAGAAGGGAGCATAATTTATCTGTAATTAAATTTTATATTAACAAGTGCTTGATCTATTTGATGTAAAAAAAAAATCCACATGCAGTTACACATATATATTATATACATGTACCTTGATTTGGAAAAACAAAATAATTTGATAATTTTGTGTCGTTTCGTTTCGTTTCGGCAGGTTTCATTTTGATTTCGTTTCGTTTCGTTTCGGTAGGTTTCGTTTCGGTAGTTTTCGTTTCGTTTCGGCATATTTCGTTTCGTTTCAGTTCGTTTCGTTTCGTTTCGTTTCTATTTCGTTTCGCACTTTACAGTTACCCACTTCATGAGGACGTTTTGGATAATTTATTTACCTACACAGCTGATAGTCAGTTACCTGTTAGAGTGAACCCTGACACCGGTCAGAATGAATACGGAACAAGACTATTGTCGTTATGTAAGACCACGGGACTCCGTATTGTCAATGGAAGACACAAAGGCGGTCACGCAAATGATTTTACCTTCAACGGGAAACGTGGACTCAGTACAATCGATTATTTGCTATCTCCTGTACATATGTTTGATCTCTTTGTTAAATTCATTGTGTGTAATTTTAATACTTTTTCTGATCATGCACCACTGTACATAGAATTGCGCATTAAGATGAAAGATCACCAAATCCGAAGTCCAGCCGATCCACATCAATACTCCCAAAGGAAACGTTCACACTGGAATGCGGAAGCGCTCGAATCGTGCAAGGAGTCCATTCTGTTAAATCAACACAAATTTGAAGACTGTTTCAACATTGACAATATATGTGTACAATCTGATATGGACTCATGTATAGACAAATTTAACAGTGTTTTTCATGAAGTTGTAAATCCATTCTTTACATCCAATAATAATAAACCCAGTGACTGTAGATCAAAAATAAACAAACAAAAGCAAGTCCACAACCTTTATCTATCCACAAGCGATAAACCTTGGTTTGATAAAAAAATTAAAATTATTGTACAAAGATTATATTGTAGCGTTGCGTAAATTTAATTTTTGTAAAAGTAATGTTAACCACATAGAATTAACCCAAAAAAAGCGTGCATATAAAATTTCTGAGGCCAAATGTAAAAGAGAATACTTATTATATGAAGGTCAAAGGCAAGAGATTTTAAAGAAGAATAACCCCAAGCAATTTTTCGCAAAATTTAAACGAAAATCCAACTTAAAATCTAATGTTCCATTGTATAAGTTTTTTGAACATTTTAAATCAATTTCAAGCAACTTGAATGACGGTAATACAATTTCCAGTGAGATTGGTGAATGTATTTTTGATGAATTAGATAAAGATATAGATATCAAGGAAATTGAAACTGCTATCAAAAACTTAAAAAGAGGCAAATCTCATGGTGAAGATTGTATACTCAATGAATACTTTATTGAATTTGAAGAATATTTTTTGCCAATTTTGCATAAACTTTTTAATTGTATTTTACATACAGGTTTTTTCCCAGAATGTTGGTCAACTTCTGTTATTGTGCCTGTTTTTAAAAAGGGAGATAATTCTGATCCTAACAATTATAGAGGAATTAGTTTGGTCAGTAATCTTTGTAAACTTTTTACATCTGTTTTAAACAATAGACTTATTTCATGGTCAGATTGTAATAATATTGTTACTGATGCTCAGTTTGGTTTTAAACCAAAATGTGGAACCAGTGTTGCCATTTTTGCTCTGTATTCTCTAATCACTACCTCTTTTTCAAAGAATAAAAGACTTTATTGTGCTTTTATTGATTTTAAAAAAGCTTTCGATTCTGTTGATCGACCCGAACTTTGGTTGAAACTGTCCAAAATTGGTATTCAAGGCAAGCTTTCACGTGTCTTAAAAGGATTGTATAATAATGTTAAAGCTTGTGTAACTTCTGAAGGTTTATTGAGTGATATTTTTAGTAGCAATCTCGGTTTAATGCAAGGCGAAGTCCTTTCACCCATTCTATTTAACATGTATGTAAATGATTTTGAAATGCACTTTCTTATGTATGCAGACGATATGGTGCTCTTTACTGAAACAGTTTATGGTCTGCAATCACTGTTAGATCAACTGTCAATCTATTGTGAAACATGGAAATTACAAATTAATGTGGACAAATCAAAGATTGTTGTTTTTAGAAAAGGTGGAATAGTGAAAGAACTTGAAAAGTGGTATATAAATGGTGAAAAACTTGAAATTGTTGATCATTTTACATACTTGGGCATTATTTTTAATTATAATAATAAGTTTTCTCGAGCTGAGAAACATCTAGCTGAACAAGGTAGAAAAGCTTTATTTGTTCTTAAAAAGAATATTAGAAACATGTATTTTAATCATGAGACATTATTGTCATTGTTTGATTGCTTCGTGGGCAGTATCTTAAATTATGCATCAGAAATTTGGGGATCACTTAAATCACCTAATATTGAAAAACTACATCTTGATTTTTGCAAACATATTTTAGGTGTTAAAAGGACAACATGTAATGTAGCTGTATATTCTGAATTAGGACGATATCCTCTGCTTTACCACAGAATGTATAATATAATTAAGTTTTGGAAGAAAATTCTTGATAAAAAAAATTGTATCATCCAACATTGTTACAGTGTTTTATATGAGTGTGTAGAAATGCATAATGCAAAAAACTGGTTGTCAAATGTTAAAAGTATTTTATGCAATTTGGGTTTGTTTGAATTATGGGAAAAACAAAAAGTTGAATGTGTGGACCTTCCTATCGTAAAGCAAAGAATTTTTGACCAGGCAAGACAGAATATTTTTTCTCAAATAGATAGCTCTAGTAAGTGTTCTTTTTACAGATATTTAATTGCAAATCAAAATTTACAATTTTACTTACGGAAACCCATACCAATAAAATATCAAAAATGTATTTCCAAATTGAGACTGTCATCACACCAATTGGCAATTGAAACAGGTCGATATAGTAATACAGAAAGACAACGTAGATATTGTTTTTTGTGTTCAAATTATGTTGAGGATGAATTTCATTTTATTTTGATTTGTCCCGCTTATGAAATACACCGTAAAAATACTTAAAGTCTTATTATTGGAAAAGACCTTCAATGTTTAAATTGTTGCAACTTTTTAATGTTGAAAATGTTAAAGAACTATGCAACTTAGGTAAATTTATTTACTTTAGCCTAAAAACTAGAAAAGACATGTTAAATTAACCATTTATGACATATATTTATATATATATTTGTTTCATATGTACATAATTACCATATTCTCCTGTAAACCTGTACAGTCATGTTTGTATTTGTTTGTACTGATGAGCTATAATGCTCAAAGTCAATAAAGAACTTGAACTTGAAATGATGATTTGGCTTATAATTAGCATAATTAACAACAATTAAAAATTCACATTTTGGCATGGTAGTTTCTGAACTCGGTTGTTATTCAAACTTATTGTTCCTTGTATCTAAACCAAATTAAACTGTATGCAATGGTGATGAATTATTATAATTGTTACGTTGATGTTGATGGAAGCATTGAGATGCTGTACTTTATACGTGTACATTTTTGTTGATAGAAGCATTGAGATGTTTTAATTTATACATTTATGCTGATGGAAGCATTGATATTCTGTGCTTGTTTGTCTGCTCTAGAGAATGAGAACAGGGAGATTTTTTTTTCTTTTTATTTAGTACATAAGAACCATCTTGTCCATGCTGTTGTTGGATGTGCAGCATAATGTATATGCTCTGGATGCTTTATATAGTCTCTTTATCATGTATCAGTGACCATGTTTGAGTTCCATTTGTCTCTTCCCGCTGTAACCGTGAAAACTGTCAAAGTGCTCAGTGTCGCTCTTAATAGAATATATAGGGAAAAGAGCGACACTAAGCACTGGCTTCTGCGCATGCCTACGGATTTCGGTCGCTTCAAATCGAAGCGGTGTCCCACTGAATTTAATTCCATGGTAATAGTATCCAAAGTCGTAGATTTTTATGTTTTCTTTGTTTATTTCAATCTTAAAAGAAGGCAAGACATATAACATTTTAAAATTTTAGAACTTTTCGTTTAATTTTTTTTTTACCTTGTATAGAATATTAAATGATCTTTTAATTAAGGAATGTTTTTTTAGTTTTGTGTGAGTTATTGGTGTGTGAATCACACAGACTTGTCACGTAGGCATATTTCATGAAGCGCGCCAGTTATGAGCGTCAGTGCTGAGTGTCGCTCTTCAAAATGGCACTTTCCTATTTTCTCACACCTGACTTATATATCGTCTGTAAAACAGGTATACAGTAAAATTTCCAGCCGGTTTCAGTTGATAGAGATGATTTAGGTATGATTTAAGAATTCTAGAAGAAAAAATTGTAGAAAATAATTATTTTGAAATAGTTATGAGCGTCAGTGCTGAGTGTCGCTCTTCAAAATGACAGTTTCATATTATGGGGAATTTCAGACTTCGCACACCGGCGTTATAATACACAAAATAATTCAGCTGATCATCTTGATAAGTTACATTTCCCAGGCTTTCTCGGAAGGAAAGATATCTTCCTTATCAACAAGTTTGAGGCCCAGTTTTGTAAATCTGCACAATTTTTTATGCAAGTCTGCAAATCATGGAACCTGTAATTTTTCTGCACTACTTTCTTCTCCTACCGATTCTAAAAATAATTAGTGGGATGTACTAAGTACCCAACATACTGGTATTCCTAGGTATGTGAATTATTGATACTTGTATTATATAATTTAATGTCATATCATTTAATAACCGGTATTCTTTCCGTTTCATTTATTGAGTTGCATTCTTGTTATACGAGGGCCGTTCAAAAATTACGCGGACGGTGCTATTATTTAATCTTACAGACGTCATATAGTTATACAATTTCACAGAAAAGTGTATCTTAAAGATTCCAATAGGTTTTGTGCAGGTTTTCTGTATTTAAAAAAAAAGTCTACTAAAATTATCGGTATGTTGATATCATTGAACAATTGAAGCAAAAGCATGCGGATTCAAAAATTTAACTTATTGATTTTCTATAATTCGCGTTATTTTTCAACATTTTTTTCAAATTTACCTTTTTAAATTGTTCTATTATTATGTATTTAGATATCAGACTTAATATTTGAAGTACTAACAGAAAATTGTAATTTTTCTCTGATGCGATTCCCGTGAAAACGACTATGAAAATGACGTCTCCTGAATTGACGGCGCATCACACTTTTGTTTAAATGTGTGTAATGCTCGAGATATCGGCTACATATATCCAGAATATGCATAATAAATCATACTGTAAACTATGCTTCTTGTGACATTCGCCCACAAATAGCAAATTGAAATTTTAGACAGTCCCAGCAGGCACGCAACGTTGTTTCAACGTTGAAAGGAAGTTGAATATAGGTTGCAACGTTGATCACCTATATATCAACGTTGTTTCAACGTTGCGGTTTCAACGTTGAATCCTCAACCTTTTTCAACGTTGAAACAACGTTGAAGCTGCAACATATTTTCAACGTTGAATGTTCGTCGATATTATAACGTTGAAACAACGTTGAGGCTGCAACATATTTTCAACGTTGAATGTTCGTTGATATTTCAATGTAGAAACAACGTTGAAGCTGCAACATATTTTCAACGTTGAATGCTCGTCGATATTCAACGTTGAAACAACGTTGAAGATTCAACATTTTTTCAACGTTGAGTATTTTCTGATTATGTAGAGTTAACACAAGGTTTAAAAATGCAAAGTTGACTGTCTGTTGATTTCAACGTTGAACTTTCAACTTTAGGAAAGTTAGGAAAAATTTACGTTGAAAAAACGGGTAACGAGTATTGAGCACTTGAGTTTTAAGTTCAAAATATAAAGGTGTCTTTAACTTCTAATCCATGCGATTTTTGGCAATATACACAGCTCTTTGTATTATTTAGAGTACGAGTTTCCTACTGTATCAGAGATACAGGGCGGGGCTTGAGGCGAGAGCGATAGCTCGAGCCGGGCCCCGCCCTGTATCTCTGATACAGTAGGAAACGAGTATTCTAAATGACTTGTGACATGACCTTTCTTTTGACCTCACTAATTTACATGCGTATTTGGGTACCAATCACTCAACCAATCAGATGATTTTGCAGAAAGCTGTTTTAGTATCCCATTTTAAGCATTTGCAACTGAAGTGCCGAGTGAGGTGGACGTGCAGGTATTTATTATTTAAAAAAAAATATTTAGGGGATGTATAATAAAATTTGTTTTCCAAAAAAATTAAATTTAGATTTTATTACTTAGTGCTTTTTGCTCTAATCAGCTATTGGTGACATTTTTTTTAATTTAAGCCTCGATTTAATAAATGCAAAACATTTTGATATATCAGAATCGTGCAGGAATATTTTTGATACAAAAATGCTTCGGGGAGAACGTAATCTGAGAGAAATGTCCGACAATGTCCTCCTCCGGTCGTCAAATACAAAACTGAAATAAACAGATGAAAGGAAGGGGACCCATCCATATTTTTTTTAAAAACTTCGCATTTTTTTAATAAAATGTAACCAAAGGGGATCCGAGTAATCACTGGTGCCCCCCCCCCCCATCCCACCTACTTGATTTTTTTCTTTTTCGCTTTCGTAAATGATATTTGGTAAACTTGTATACATACGCTATCTAATTTATCAACAAGTAACGAATATAGCACACGGTTCTTTGGTTGCATATAAATCTAACCCCACGAAATATGAATTTTCCTATATGATTTTTCTAAGGGGGAAAGGGTTTCAAAAATTACTGCGTAGTCATTTGTGAACTGCCCCACTCCCTCTTTTCTTAAATTTTTCGATGCCAACGAATAAATTTACGTTGTAAAATTTATTCTTAATTCACCTCAAATTTTGAGTAAATACTAACAGTGCTACATGTTGTCATGCTAGTTGAACGATTTTGTGTCTGTATATACAGATACAGCTTTCCGTCATGGCTAAAAAAATAAACCGTACTTATCGTTGATATTTTGCAGATACAGTACAGTTTCTGCTCATTTGCATAAGAAACGCTCACAAAAAGTGTTATATATCGCAGTTACAGAAATTACTTGACTTCAAAGGAAAAGTCGCTGGGTCATGTCACAAGCATTGTTAGAAAATGAAACGCATACATTATACAATAATTGCTGGTTTTTGGGGTCGAAAACAATGATTTAGCCATATCTTAAAAAATTAATATTTCAAAGAATGGCTAAATCATTGTTTTGACCTCAAAACTCAGCGATAATTGTTTTATTATATGATTCACTGATAAAATGACACAGATCTTTTACTTGTTTGCATTTTATTAAGTCCTAGCCAAATACAAGAGAGTAGCAGAATTAAAATGTTAATAAACCTTAACAGTAGTATCAATTTTTTAAAAATTTTTTTTAAAATCAATTTTGCATAGCCATGAAAGAAATATATAATGTCAGTTTTTTTTATAGAATAGATTTTTGAAAGGAAGGAGTGTTATCAGGAAAAAATGACTGCAAAAAAGTAAAAAAAATTGTTGTTCAGTAGAAAGTCTTGGAGGGGGGGAGGGTTCCCTGCATCCCCTCTTACCACCCTCACCTAAAATATTTATTCGCTTTATGTTTTGTTCACCTGAAAATAAAAATCAAAGTCGTTTAAATAGCTTTCTAATACAATTTGTATCAATTTCAGAAAAATGCCAAATCTATTTTTAGATCAATGTAGAGGAAGTAAATCCTTGTATTGACCTGAACATAACATGCAGGTCAATACAACGTAATATTTTTCTAACATAGTTGATCTCAGCCAATCAGAGAGATGGAAATTATTCAATCATATAATAATATAAATTGATTTACTGAAAGATAACTAGGAATTCTTGGTAAGTGAATTTCTTCTTGTCCTGCCACTACCAATTATATGCCTCTTATATTTCTTTAAATTTTGCTTGTCAACAAATTAGTGCATGTAGGGTTAGATTTTTATTTTACTTGGTGAACCCTTATACCCAGTAAAAAAAAAGTTTGACTGAATGGTGCCTGTCCGACTTTTTTGCCAGTTTGATATTTTGTGCAATTATTTCGGCATTACACGTTTCACCGCGATGACAGTATACAGGATTATGCATAGCCAGGAGACAATATTTTTTACAATGCGTAATCAAAAAAGTAAGCGTATGTCTTATCTAATAGATTGATGCAATAATTTTTGAACGAACTAATTTGACATCTCTTCGTAGGAACAAGGAGCACATGTGTATCCAGAGACTATCTTAAAAAGGGAAGATTAACGATTAACGAATTAATGAGGTAAGTTTGAGGATTTTAAATGAATTTATGAATGCAACTTGCATTTTTTAATTTGGAAAGTTAAAATACGTCAGATATCCAAACAAAGTTATGTCTTCAGAATGTTTATTCAATATACTAATTTCTTCAAATTGATCAAAGGCAATCCTAAGTAATATATTGGATTTAAACAATGTATACAAAGTTTCTTGGTTGTTTTATTGAAAAATCCTTTCATCTTTTTGCTGTAATGAACTAATAGAAATTAATTTATTTTTGGGGTTATATATTTCATGCTTTTGTAGAAGTCATGATGAGCATATACAATACAACGGAAAACCAGGTTGTGGAAGCTGTGGCAAATTATCTCAAATGGGCCCCGGAAAGGATGGTGGCCGTAGAAAATGACATTATGCCGACTCTTAATGATGGAACTTTCATTTTTACATGTAGCTCGTCTGAGACCATGGGCCTCTTCTTAATGATAAGATAAATATTTCATGAAGATTTTGATAACAGATTAGATTAATACAATATAAATGTATGTATGGGATTTGTTTTTTCTTTACATGGTACAATATTATTAATAATTCCATATTATTACTATATGACACTCCCCCCTTTTCCAAAATGCTTAATTGAATAAATGTTGAATCAACTGTTTTTCAAACATACAATGAACGTTGATTATCAACATTAAATTGGAATTATACAGTTCAATTTTAATCAAATTTTCGAATACTTAACATGAAATCAATATTGAATCAACATAGAAAACAACGTTGATTCAAAGTTTATTGGATGAATGTTGTGTGCCCTTTTTCAATATTTAATAACGTTGATTATCAATGTTGATTCAATGTTAAGACTTCAACGTTGATACAAATTTTCAAATTCTAACATAAAATCAATGTTGAATCAACATAGAAAAACAACGTTGATTCAAAGTTTATTCAATGTTGTGTGCCTGCTGGGTACCTACATTATTTATATAAAGCCATAAAATATCAAAGATACATCATGTTGACATACTTTTCAGTTGACGTACATGTACTTTGAACACTCAGGATACAACAACTGACAAAGTTTGTTGATTTTAAGTCAATTCATACCTAAAAATTTAACTATAAAAATTAAAAAGTTATGTCACAGTAACCTACTTCACATACTTAGATGATCAAAGATTCATCAACTGACAAAGTTTGATGATTCTAAGAAAAATGTACCAAAAATTTTTGAATATGGCTATAAAATTTCAAAACATATGTCAACTAATATTCGGTCGACAAGCTTTGTAAACCCAAGATGCATTGTAGCATCCTCTAATCATATAACACCGCTTAATGTTACAAATATAATTTAGTGTTACAATGCAACGCTTTGTCATAAAACATTGAAAAAATAGTTGACGTGCTCATCCGCTTAATGATATTATTCTTTCATTAAGCCAATTAGTACCCAAAAACTTTAAATATAGCCATAAAATTTCAAAAATAGGTCACGGTGATCTTCTTTTCAGTTTACAATTTTGAAGACCCAATATATCAACTTACAAAGATAGATGATCATAGACCTTTAAATGTCGAAAATATGCCTCTAAAATATTTTGAAATCGGATGTTTGCAAAAAGAAGGTCATTATGACTTACTTTTTAATCAATATGCTTTATATGGTCCTAGGATAAATTATCGTACAAGATTCAATAATTCTAAACCTCTCAGTATTTGCCTTCTTTACTCAAAATGTTTTGAAAAAGATTAGTTATAAAAGTAAAAAGTAGATCAAAGCGCCTCACTTCTTAGTTACCGTACTTAGAGGACCCAAGATGCATCAACTGACAAAATTTGATGATAATTGGTCTGTTCAAAATATGCCTCTAAATATTTTTTAAATGGCCACAAAGTTTGAAGATTAGGTCATAAGGACCTTCTTTTGATGCAGAGGATATGAGGTCCTTCAATGCTTTACAGGATACTTACAGACTTCAAATAGAAAAGTAAGCTTTAAGGTTCTTCAATTAAATAGAAGAGTGTCTCAAGGCCCTTGAACATTTTGTATACATAAATGCTGTATCGGATTCAATACAGAAGATCACGAAGTTTTTAATTTTAATTGACACCAGACACGCTTTCAGATGTCTTGGTTTGAAATTCATCTTTGATTTCTTGAACTTGAGCTTTCAAACACCCAACTTTCGTTTGAACTTGATTTTTCAAATTTCCAACCTCTGCTTCAACTTCCGTTCTTATATTTCCAACATCTGTTTTAACTACAGTTTTTAAGTTTCCAAATTCTGCTTTAACATCCGTTTTCAAATATTTAACTTCTGTTTTCAAATTTCCAACGTCCGTTTGCATGTAATGAAGATTGAATATTTCTTTGTTGGTTTTGCACATCTGAGCTGATAACTCTGAACTTGAAGGATTGTCTTATACTCTACAGGTGTTTGTAGAGGACATAGAGGGACTTGGTTTTAATCTACGAGGAAGACCAAAAGAATCTAAAATTCAAGTCATTTGCGTCACAAAACAGAATCCTTTGGTGGTAGAAGCAATAGCCATCCCTATACAGCTTAGTGTCTTATCAGGGTTGATACAAAAAACAAAGGCTCCAGAATCACCAGGTTCAAAAAAAGTCCCGTGGGGAAGACTTTGTATTTCAATTTGGTTGCACATGACAGCAATGCTTTCGTCTGGCAAATTTTTAGTTCCGTCCACAATACGAATGTGTGTGTCATTAAAGTAGAGGGGCCCAATTCTGAATCTTGTTTCACTCCCATATTATACGACGTTGTCTGATTTTCGTTGGTACCTGGAATTCCGTTAGTAATTCTCAGGAAAGGATCGGGATCTAGTACATCAACAACCTCCCCTGTAAATATGGGCGGATTATTTGGGTCAAAACCTGGCATTGAGACATAAAATGTTCATCAGAGTTATTGAACATAATTTTGTCAAGTTTCAGTTCATAACTTCACAAGAGAAGGATATAATAAACATTCAAGGTTGTGTATTAACACTTTATGCGCCCAGATCGAAAGATCAGAGATGTATGTTGTTTTTGTCCTATCTGTTTGTTTATCTGATTGTCTGTTGTCAACTTCAGCCTTCGCCATAACTTTTGAACCAAAGTTGATGGAGACTTCAGATTTAGTATGCATACTCGACTAATTAAATTCTTTCAAATGACACCAAGTTCGATGACTTTTTGACCTTAACTGTGACCTATAATATACTAAGAATAGTTTTTTCTAACTCTCGCCATAACTTTTGAACCATAGGTGATAGAGACTTCATATTTGATATGCATACTCCACTAGTTACATGTAAGTTCTTTCAAATTACAACAAGGTTAATAACCTTGACTGAGACCTACATACAATGTATTATAAAAGCTTTTTTAATTGTTGCCATCGGGCGCATAGTGTTTCATAAACACATCTTGTTTAATACTCATTTTTCTCCTTTTTTTAAGTTAACGACGTCAAATTTTTTTTTCTAAAGAAATTAGAGGTTCATTGGTCAAGAATATTATGAGTTTCTCCTAATCTTACAAGTAATCCCCTAATGCAATAATAATAATTTGACACGAACTCAATGTTTACACTACATGTATGCTATTCGTGAAAATCGTTTCTAAATTATAAGGGGTCGGAAAATTAAAAAAAAAAAATTCAATCACACATGTATTGTATACTTTGTCCCAAAAATGTAACTGGGCTATAGCGACATACATCTTGCAAATTGGGTTGAGGTCAATTACTTTACTGCCTTTATTTGAAATATACTCACAGATCAAAATTAAACAAGAGCAAAACAAAACGGAGCATTCTCTCGCAAGGAGCATACCTTCGAAAAAAGACAGCATTCGACTTCACTTTTGATTCTTACAGTACTAACTCATTCGCCCACAAACGAACACACTCAATTGCATTACTATATAACTCCGTTGCCAGGGGATAACCAGAAGTCTCTGTCGAGACTGTAGCTCTACTGGCTTGTATTTATAACAAAGGATGAGAAAAATAGCAGTTGGACGTGAAACTTTGTAAAATCAATAAAGACAGTAAAACTCGTTTAGTACAAACACGGATATTTCAAATTTATGGATAAGTGAAGTTATTTTGAATCTACAGCTACATAAAGAACTGCGAACGATTGTATTGTTCTCCCACCTACCTCCAAGTCAATTTCCAAAAGTAAACATATTCGATGAATTTTTAATATTTTTATAGATAATTTTATGGATTTTCATAAAACATTACTTATTTGGAAAAACAATGGAGATAACTCTAACGTTTTGGTAAAATTTGTGTTTTTCACTATAGAAATCAACAGAAAATATTTTTAAAACTCCCCCCCTCCTCGTGTCACAAAAATTCCTTTTTACAGTTAACATAAACTGTTATTTTACATATTCATACCAAAGCTTTTTATGTGACACGGGGAGAACATATGTTTATTGTCAAAAAAAAAAACGACAAAATGCTTATATTCAACCAATTTACTTTTGCCAGGAAGAATTTAAAAAAAAATTGTTTCTTCTCCTGAAAACCTATTTGTGTCTGGTGATTTTATCTATTGGGCAAATTGTTTGCGGGGTGAAAATAAAATAGGGTGAAAATAACCCTGTATACAGTATTGAAGAGTTTTCTGTCTCTGAATGGATTATTCTACATAGGTACTGCTTGCTGATTAATCTTTTAATGTCTACAGATTTGACAGGGATTTCTCTTTCATCATTTGGAGAATCTGATGCTGACTCTCTACCAGACATAGACAGGCAGCTTATGATGGGGGTGACCAGTGAAGATATGAAAACACTGAAGCAGACGGCAAACTGTGCAATACTCGACTTACTCCTCAAAAGATACAAAAGATTTTCGAGGTAAAATACATCACTCACTCCTCAAAACGACACAGAAGATTGACCAGGTAAAATACAACACCCACTACTCATAAAGATACAAAAGATTGACCAGGTAAAATACCCAATAACTTATCAAAAAGATACAAAAGATTGACCAGGTAAATTACACAACTCACTCCTCAGAAAGATACAAAAGATTGACCAAGTAAAATACATCAATCACTCCCCAAAAAGATACAAAAGAGTGACCATACCTTGTAAAAGTAAAAGGACAGGTAATGATTCCAAATAATAAAAGGAGAAGTCTAAGAGAAACAAAAATGAAAGGAAAAAAAAAGAAAAAGTTACTACAGCTTTAGCCCCCTCTAAATCAGTCCACATTAAACTAGGGGTACTGTGAGCAATGAGCTCAATCAACAAATACCCCGCCACCCATATGAATATAATAGCAGTATCCATGTTTTGCTCTGGAAAATCCAAAATATATGTCAGATAAAAAAGTAAATTAAAAGGTGCACAATGGCAAAAGTAATAAAGATTCTGTGAATATTCATTAAATTTCCTTCCGTGGTTTGAGAGAGTTTAGGATAAGATAGGTACCTCAAAGCGTAACAAGAGGGACAAACGGACGGACATACCGATTACTATATACCCTCCCACTTTTCAAGCGGGGGGTATAGTAAGTTATTTACCCCTTTCCCACAGCTGATCTTAAATCCTCTTCAATTGAGATCATCTAATGATCGACAGGGAACACTGGAAAATTTTATTAGGAGATTTTCGTTTTTAATTAAGTACAATTTGTGCAAGATGTCACTGCTTAGTAATTAAGAGACCATAAAAATAAAACGGAGATACTGTTAGCACTGAGTCTCCAAAATAATACCTCGTATCTCATATGATTATAATGATTAACTCCATGTCTTAGGTCTGGGAGGCATGAATTAAGTGTCAATTCAAGAAGTAAAATAGGTCCAAAATGGCACTAAGTGATAAAAACAATTGTAAAAGTATTCAATTTTATTCATAGAGATATAAGTAAGAGATTGGTACCCAAAATGTGTAAGGGGCGGGCATACAGCTAGACGGATAAATATACATCCCATCACTATATAACCATCCCCCTGCCCCACTTTTTGAGCGGAGTAATTTTAAAAATATTTTAAATGGTTCATACTTAATTCATAATTTATCTGTGACAAATCTTTGGATTTATTAACCATTGTTTGTTTAGGAATACTGTAAGTCCAGGACCCACTACAGCTTTGTGGAGGCCCTCATAAGGAGAGTAAGAAGACTACTGAGGCTCAACACGGGGAGCTGATAAGTTATAAAAACAGACACAGGTGGCTCCCTATAGTGAAATGATTTATGTTGTCTTTAAATATGACTTGAAATAAAGACATTCAGAGAAAATATACTTTACATCTAGGAAGGATTTTAATGTTAAGTGCTACTGGCAGGGCAGTAAACTATTGAGCCAATATCAAATGGAACTTGACCTATTAGTATCCATGGAAATAATTTTTAACTATGTTATGTATATGTGAATTTAATTCAGATGAAAACAACTACAATAATTTTCTTTAGAATCAGATTTCTCATGATTATTTTTGGATACTACATGTTTGATACAGTAAAATCTTGTCATCTGCCACCCGGCAATGAATCCATGAAAAACATAAAATGAAGTGTTGCATTTATTTATTTATTTTGGTCAATTAAATTCCTTAGATGAATTACATATCCATGTAGCTTGATTAAGATGATGTAGATACTAATTTATGTTATGAATCTAACTGCATAAAAAATACAATAAAATCAAAACTACTTTGCAGTGAATGATACTAAGAGTCAACTTGAAAACATGTAAATAATAATTTTTTGTCTTTTGTCATGCTCACATACATGTACTCGTATATACATGGTATTTGTAATGAGATATAGAATGTTTCTTACAATTTACATCTTAATTGAGCAGTCATTTCAACCTGGGGTCGAATATTGATCAATTATTATTGAAGAATAAACTTTTATTCATATTTTCCTCTATTACTATATGATTAGTTTTGAAATATTTTCACACACACACATGAGCACTAGAAAGTGAATCTGTATCAAACAATAAGTTCTTTTGATTTTGGTTACTGGGAAAAAATATATCACAAACAATTTATTTAAAATCATTTTATTTAGTACATGTTTTTGATTTTTTTGACTTTACCAATGTGAAACTCAGCCACAAAGAGGTTGTCTTTAGTGTCTACACGTAAACCCCATGGATGCTGTAGATAACAGTTTTCAATGTAACAGAGGAACTGTCCTTCCTTATCTAGGATGTGGATATAGTCGTTATTACTGTCTGCTTTCAGGATCTGACTCTGACTGTCTGTTGTGATGCCACGTGGATAAAATGATCCCTTGGTAATAAAGGGATGACCAGTGTATCTAAGTCGGAGTTTTCCTGCCTGATTAACCACCACTACTTGACCGGCTCCACGGTCAGCCACACAGATAATGAGGTTTCTGTTCTCACTGATGTGTTTACTATTGTAACAAGATGAATACAAAGGTTTACTTTCACTATCAAACTGAATGGTTTACTTCTCTAAGGAGCCAGAGTAACGGACAACTTTTGATTCTTTATCACCATCATTGACCATAGTAAACAGGAGGTCACCAGGGGAGGCACTACAGACATAGTAAGGTATCCACCTCAGTGGTCTAATCACTTCCTGTATCTGTTTATTCTTCACTATGTTTACAGTTCTTGTACATTGTATTAGGGTCAGTATAAAGACAATCTCCACTCTTTGTCACGTGGTATGTTCCCAGACTTGGTTTGTATTGACTTCAGTAGTTTGCCCTGGAGGTTGTAGAGTTTCATGATATTGTCTTCTCCAGTAAATATGACAAATTGCAAGGTTTATTCCTTAAATGAAATGGCTTATACGTCTAAAAGAAAGCTGGAATTATTGTCTTCTCCACGTGTCCAGATTTCTTCATCACTGAGACAGGTAACACTGTGTAGATAGTTATACCCAGTGTCTATGGTGGTAATGAACTCTGGTTCATCAAGCAGTGGTTTGACTGGAGGACAGGATACATCTTCTGATGTCTTCATCGTGTAGCGATGTTCTTCTGTTGTAATGAATAATGATGCCAGAGAACCAAACATTTGATTGAACTGTTGTGTGTTGATCTGATGAGGAGAAAAACTTGGTAATGTAGCATTGATTTTAGGAGGTAAACTTCTGGACTCAGCATTCCTAGATTTGTATGCAGAGGTTAGGGAGACATCATTGGAGTCCAGTAATTTCTTTAGATCAAGTATGCACTATTTAACATCAGAAGTGTTCTGTTTGATTTTATTTTCCTGTTTATTAAGTGCAGCCAAGTGTTTAGTTTTCATCTCATCAATTTCAGATTTCTCTCTATTGACAACGATGTTAATTTCTCTGTGCCAGTCTTCTCCTTGTTTGGTGACAGCTGTTGTCAGTTTCTCATAATGTTTTTCCAAATTAAGTCTTTCGGAGTTTAAATCTAATGCAATTTCTTCATATGTAGGACATATTCTTTTTTCCAGTTCTTTAAAATCATTGTTTAAAATTTCTTTTATAAAGCTGGGATTCTGTAAGATATTTGTTATCTTATGCCTATGATGTTTCTCAGAGGAGATGCAGGTAGAACAGACAGAAATGTCACATTTCTCACAGTAAAGTTTACAATGTTTCTGTGTATGGTTTGGACATTTTGGATAGAAGTGTAGTTCATAGATAGGAGTAGATTTTCTGTGTTTGTATGGTACGACATTGTGTCTTTTAGATAAATCAGAGAGATGCTCTCCTACACAGGCCTTACACAGGTTAATCTGACAAAGTTCACAGTGATTCTGTAATGCAGCTTTTTGACACAGGTCACAGAGGAGGAGTACTTGAGGTCTGTCCAGCTAGGGGGTCCATCATGGGGTTTTGGTCAAAAACCAGATGACCCTGTATAAAGTAAATGGAGGCATGGGTCACTGACTAAAGAAAATACACGCTATTTAAATTTTGAAAAATGAAAAATATGATTTTGTTGCATGTGTGTTTTCTTTGTGACATTGTTGAACAACTCGGTTTAGAAAGTTAGAATACCAAGGATAAATTTGTTACAATTTGAAAACAAATCCGAGCAAACTTTCCTTAGGTTTAAAAAAATATATTATTTGGAAGAAAATGTAAACACTTGCTAACAGTCAAAAAAATTCATGTAGTCAGTATGATCTAAAGTGGTTCTCTCATGCATTTCAGCTAATGTATTATACTAGACTTGGGATCAGTTATGACATCTCGAAAGGTCTTATAATATGTTAAATATTAATAATTAATTTGTCTCACCCCTTAATCCAACATGGCCTCCCTTTTAGTCCCGTACATAACAATATACTTCCTTGTCTTCGTTCTAGATTTTTACCTGTTACCAGGTAACATGATTTAAATACCTGAAATATCTATACCGACACGAAAAAGAAACGCAACAAACAGTAATCTACAAATGTTTGAATTTTTATCTTATGATTTTCAAAAGCGAATAAAGTAAGGTTGAACTAACTTTTCAGAACATCAGAGATTTGATAAAAATATTTCAAACGTTTATCTGTTTACTTCACTAAGTAAAATATGATTGTTAAAACACCCCTCTCCAGGCCATTAAAGTAAAACGTGCAAGACTGCCCTAAACAACAATTGCAGTTTAATTTCTACGATACAATAGGTTCATTAATATCGAGATCTGAGCGAGAAAATTATTCTTTAGCATTTTTAAAAGTCAGTTTTTCAGATGACTAGGTCGAATTTTCTCTAACGTAGAGAGTGTAGCCACCTTTGGACTTTCGGTACAAGAACTGTTCTTAATGCATATGATACGTAATTTCCTGTTGAGGCGTAATGTA
>NW_026922797.1:17500-20913 GCF_032062105.1 Saccostrea cuccullata | reverse complement strand
CCAGTTCATCACAAGAAGAGGGCTGGTCAAACTTAAGGTACAGTAGCATTTATATAAACTTTCTTTGGGTTTTCTTGAATATTTCCCCCTTTGCTTTTATTCTTATTGTTGACAAGGTCAAAATAACAGATACATTGAATATTTAGAAAAAAAATAAATAACAAATTGAGGGAAAAAAAATGATAACAGCAATGTACTGGTATTGAAAATATGCATACATGTAATAAAGTTGGTATTAAGAAATACACATACACCAATGTTAATCATTTAACAATTAATAACCGGGTAATGAATGCAGAGGATATTACCTTCAAAGTGTAAACATGGTAAAAAAACAAAATTCAACAATGATCTTTTAATGCTCTATCTACCATATGCATATAATGTAACTTAGCCCCCCCCCCCCACCTCCCTTAAATTTTTTTAAAAAGACTACATGTATAATTAAAAATGCATTTTATTGTTTTTACATCTTTTACTCCAAAAATTCTGTTGCCTAGTTTTTCTTGACTGTCAACTTAAAAATGCCAAAGAGTTGAAAATTTATGTTAAGTTGTGTAATTTTATGAAAAGGCCAAAGATCATGCCTCTTGAAGAAAAAAATTAACATACGACATAAATAACAAAATATTTACTTGGATCAACTCCATCGAATGATAAAAATCATAGAAAAATTGGCTAAACAAATCACTCGAAAAATAGAGACTTGGTGCTGTTTAAATACAATATTTTCTGTATACATAAATAATGTACATTCTTGTAAAAAAAAGTGCATACCTATACGACAAATCATGGATTGTGTTTGTACATTTTATACATGTGTACAATTTATACATGTAACGCTAATACATTAAAGTTATTTTCACGGGAACCATTATGCAATTTTATCATATCTTGAATAAATGCAATAATTTTGGGCAAATTAAACCGCAATTCCTTTTTCAAAGGAAAATAATATGGCTCTAAATAAACCACACAAGGTTATTTTGGAGCAGAACATGGATTGTTACCCCTTTGGAGTTCTTCAATGCGAGGAGGTTTAATTGTTCTCAGGCACACAGGAACTTGGTAATTTAGCCTGTATAAATATAAAAACAGATCATACAGAGTTAAATGCTTTATTGATTTAATCAATCTGAAGAGTTGGCAAATGTGGCATTTATTCTCTTAATATCAATGAGAATCGAGTCCATGGTTTTTGAACTGTGTTGCCATGGAGAGCACAGTGGACGGAAAGCCCTCGGCAAAGAGGAGGTGATGGATCAAGAGATTTTATTTTGAAGCGAAAATTTTTTAATTCGTAAGTGGTGCTTCTCCCAAAATTACACAATAAATTATTTCCTTGCATACATTTAAGAAATTACAGTACATATAACGTATATACTCGACTATAAGTCGGTTGTATTTAATAAGCTTAGAAGTCAGAGGGACTGACTTCGTATCATACCATTCATTTTAAAGCTCGCCTATAAGTCGGACATAGAGTTTTGGACCAGAAATTAATTCCCCAAAATCTGACTTATAGGCGAGTATATACGGTAGATATAAATGCAATACGTACACAAGGGGTCCTTTTTCCATACTGACTCCAGAAGGTGACCTGTACTTTGTTGGCGTTTCCTGTCCTCTCATCAAAACTCCGACACTCGCTGAAGGGTGGAGAATACAAGTGAAGCGTGACAGCAGTGTCGGAATGGCTCGGGTTTTCTACGCGATGGAGCCCTATGTCATCTGCATTTTAAAAAAAAAATTAAATTACATTGTACTTGGTGACTTTTAAAAGAAAACATTTATTTTGAAATTACCAAGAAAGAAATTCTTATTCATGAATTTAAATTACATTGTACTTTGTGACTTTTCTGAGAAAATATTCTGTATTCATTCAGGTGATATTTCCAAGAAAGAAATTTTAATTCCTGATATTTGGTTCTGTTATATGATGTAGATAATGTTTCAATCACGGTTCATAGTCTGCCTGTTTAAGTCATCTGATATGGAAGGGGGGATGGGGTTTGAGCATGAACACTTATTAATAAACTGGGTTTCACATTTCAGCAGATTTTGAATAAATTCATTAAATCATGTGCATATATAATCCTGAATATATTTCCAACAAAGTTGATTGAATTTAACCATATTTTTTAAGGAGTGGGGGATGGGGGGATTTGAGTATGAACCATTAAATTCGGTTTTACATTTCAGCAGATTTTAAATAAATTCATTAAATCACGTGGGTATATTCCTGAATATATTTCAAACAAATCTGAAAGCTGTGTTTTTGTTTTTATTGGGGGTTAGGGGTCTGGGTGATAACCTCACAGGGTTGGATCCAGGGGGGAGGGGGAGGATTGGATCCAGCGGGGGGGGGGGGGGGGGAGGAATTTGGTGAGAGGGGGGACCAAACAAAATCCTCACCACTGATGTATGCCACCTGGTCTCGTTTATACAGATTCTTTCCTTTCGATGACATGCTGGCCATATCCTCGCCCTCCGACGGCCAATCAAATAGCTCCTCCTGAGCATTCCCATCTAATACCTTCATAAAACAGTGAGCGTTTGCGTGATCATGGATTGAAGAACCCTGGGAAGTGTTCCAACAGAGAACCATCAGGTTAAATTTTCCGTTTCCTGAATCCACCAAATTCCTTGTGTACCTGAAAAGAATAAAAATTCAATGATATAATGCAGTACTCTCTCCGTTTTTTTGGAATTTGAAAATATCAAGTTGAAAAAACAGAGAGGGCCACATTGACATATACATTTTAAATTACAGCTGGCTGTCTATAAATTTTTCTTAAATGAAAATACAATGTAGTACATATTTTATTAACATTTTAAATTTTTTTTTTTTTTTAAGATGTTTAAAATGTTATTTTATATGTAAACAAGATTATAATCAATTATTTAGTTACATGTTTTTTTCATTCTCAGCATAGTCCCATCCCATAATCAAATAAATAATGACAAAAGACTCAATTGGACTTAAATAATTGATTCTCTTGACCCTGTGTTGCTCTTTGCAAAAGTTGGGTAAATATAAAAATTTCAAAAGCTACATTACATGCTTATGATTTAACAATCTGTCAAAGTTCTGTACATATTAATAAGTAAGAATGAGAAATTCCACTAAATACTGCCCCTCTCCCTTTTTCCAAAATTCTTTCTCCAAACTGCTTTATGAAGAAAATAAAATGTTCCACAACAACCAATTGTTTATTTTATACATGTACACTCAGGGATAAGAAGATCACTCTGACTGTGACAAGGGCCCATCCTTAAATACAGATTAATTAAAATCCAAGATACTTAATTTTACAAACCTTAACCATAAGGGATTTAAGGTTAAAATGCATGTCTGGACCAGGAATCAAACCTGAGACCCTTGCTTCATTAGTCACTGAGCTACCCATATA
>NW_026922797.1:0-12500 GCF_032062105.1 Saccostrea cuccullata | reverse complement strand
CTATTGGATAAAAAATTAAAAAAATATAACCTATCAATATAATGCACTGTGCCGCCAATACAATGTTTTCCCTCTATTATACTGGGGAACCTCGAGAAGATATGATAATCTCCTTTTGACAAATGTGTGGAACTTAAAAAAAAAAAACCTATGGTATACAACGCGTCATTCATTCTAACTTACTGAACATTGTAAAAAAAGATCAGCCATTACAAATTCGTTAAAGTAGGGCCAGACTTATTGTCTTCATTACATTTTTTTTGTTCAATTGTTTCAGATTGACTGGAGTTTTTATATCTTGTTTAAATCAGTATCCAAATACCTTTGTATTAAACGAAGTATTTGGGCCAAGTATCGATACATACTAATTTAGTAACAATATAACCGAAACATGACTCCCCAAAGAATCTTTATCGCACATCTTTGCGTCCATTGTCTGAGAAATAAAGGTAATTGTCGTGTATAGGTGCTACCCATGACAAAACACTTAATATTGTTGCAAAGTTTGGGAGAACAGAAGGATGTAATTCTAATGAAGGTTTGGGAATACTGAGCAAGTTTTGGATATTTCTTTCTTCCACGGTAAGTAAGAACTTATCATGTAAAAAAATGAAATGGAAACTTTGATATTGGTGCTGCAATTAAACTTTTTTTTTTCGCTGAATTCGTGACAATTATTTATTACATATTAAATTATATAAAAAAAAGTTATAAATATATTGAATCCTCTTACAAAAACGTAATTCATAAATTTATTTAGAAAACGAATAGATTTTATTGTTTCACGGATTCAGCTATACCTTTTCCTTTCTTTACAAAGAAAAATGAAGTATTATAGTAATAATTAAACTTACAAATCGTAGAAGGTATATGAAATAGATATATCTTTTAGGACGAAGACATCTTATACAATTGCGCATTAGTGTACATGTATACATGTACCTAAACTACTTGTTTTTCTTGTAGACTTGTTAAACATTATATGTTTGAATCATGGCTACTACGAATAGTCCGTACACTCCTACGGAAGAAACTACGAACGCTAACAGGGCTTGTCGTCTTCTGCTTGGACCCTGTACCGATCAACTGAGAGATGTTCTTCGGAAAAAAGTTCCACCAAGTACTTTTGCCTTTGAAATTAGTAAACAAAAGCTTAATCTGCCAAGATTAAATCCCGAACAAAGGAACCTGATTTTACCACATAATGGATCCTACTCCGGAAATTATGATGACTTTGATATTTCACTGCTTTACATTCTTTTACGGAATATATGCAACATTTCTCCTCATACAAATGGGTGGGGAAATGTCCCAGATGTTAATGATGTATGTCTTTCTGCAAATATCGAAAGGATACGAGTTGCCAGAAACAACACAGTCCACTCTGCACGTCCCACCCTTGCAAACAGTGAATTTAACGATATTTGGACGTCAGTTCGAGTTGCAGTAGTAGAAATGGACAGTTTTCTTTTAAAAGGAAATTATTATGAGAGAGAAGTTAACTTTTTGAGACACGCAACAATGGACCCTATCCAAGACAAGCATTACAGAGACCAACTGGCAAAACAATATGCCGAGGATCAAACTACCAAAGAATGCATTCGCATACTTCAGGGTATGCATAGATAAACCTAAAATATACGTTTAACATTAAAAGAACCGCATATATGATTCACGGAAATCAAATAAACAGAAATAAAATTCTATTTACAGTATATTTAACGCATCAAACATCAATCACTACTATATTGTTTGCTTAAAAGAAAAAGCAAAAGCTTCCAGATAACTATTTTTTTTTGTTTTCTACAATTTCATTTTTCTTAGAAATAACGATTTGTCGATTGCTTTGTATGAAGTACTTTTAGTCTTATTTTTAAATGTCCTTTTTTGATATACAAATGTAGACCTGAATTACTTCAAGATTTTTGAAACTACATTTATTTAATTTTAGAAAACATAGGAAGTAATCAGAAAGAAACAGCAGACAGGATAAATCTCCTCGAGGGTCAGTTGTTCATTTTTTAAATGTTTGTCCTCTTATTGATTTATAAATGCACTCCTGAATTAACACTAAAAGATAACTAGAGCTACATGTATTTCAATATTAGAAAACGTAGGAAGTAATCAGAAAGAAACAGCAGACAGGATACATCTCCTCGAGGGTTAGTTGTGCATTTTTTGAATGTTTGTCCTCTTTTTGATACACAAATGCACTCCTGAATTTCCACTAAAGGATTACTAGAGCTGTATATTTTTAATTTTAGAAAACATTGGAAGTAATCTGAGAGAAAAAGCAGACAGGATAAGTTTCCTCGAGGGTTAGTTGTACATCATTTTCGAATGTCATTAAAAGGTATAAAAGGATTTTTTGCTAGATGAAGAAAATCTTCAAAAATGAATGCAGAGAAGGTTTGAAGTGAACATTTAAGGCTCTAAGCATACATTCAAATATAAAATAACGTAAAGGTTATAATTTTGTATTGGCTGCTTCTTAATTGCAAGGAATGCTCGGTCTAATAGGAATAAAGGAATTTGTTGTTATGTAATTCGGGTTGATCAATAAGATCTAAAATTATATAATGTTACTTTTTCTTTTCTGCAGAAACTCAAACAACATTAAAGACCGGATTACACTTATCTTCCCAACTTCAGAAGCAATTTCAGAATGATTTAAAAGAAAGTTTACAGAGGCACAAATCAACTTGCATACCGGAAAACGTCAGAGGTATTCTATTTCTTAAACGGGTTAGATTGCACAAGAGTTTCATGGACAACAACGCTCAGTCAATATAGCTCAGCTTTCTTTAGCAGTAGTTTTATTTTACACACCTGAGCCGAAGGCTCAAGGGAGCTTTTTTGATCAAAATTTGTCCGTGGTCTTTCGTCGTTGGCGTTGTAATCGTTGCCGTCGCTGTAAATTTTCACAATTTAATCTTCTCCAGACCTACTGGGCCAGTTTCAACCAAATATTTCATAGAGTAGGGTAAAGGGGATTCAATTTTTCCAAATTTAAGACTAAGCCCTCTTCCAAGGGAAGATAATTATTAAAAAGTGAAAAAATGGCATCATTAAAAAAAACTCCTTTTAAGAACCAATGGACCAGGAAAGATGAAACTCATGTTGAATCATTGTCAGGTAGAGTCGACTCAAGTTTGCTCAGAACATTACTTACAGAGGCTATTAGGGTGGGGCCCCAATCGACGATCAAAATTTTACATTGGAATATATAGGAAAAATCTTCAAAAATCTTCTTACCAAGAATAGCAAAGTTGGACATATTGAAATGAAAGCATTCTCAGGTGGTGTAGATTCAAGTGTGTTCAAATCATGAAACACAGGGGTAGGGTGAAGCCACTATGAAAGTTTAAACTTGCAGGGGACAATATCACAGCGTCCCTGTTTAGTTTGATTTTGAACAGACTTTTTCCAAGTTTTTACTTACCCTAAGTTGTTC
This sequence comes from Saccostrea cuccullata, assembly GCF_032062105.1. NCBI lineage: Eukaryota > Metazoa > Mollusca > Bivalvia > Ostreida > Ostreidae > Saccostrea > Saccostrea cuccullata. The sequence continues at coordinate 9,046 of NW_026922797.1, read as the reverse complement.
AGAGGTGGAGTCGCATGGATGATGCACCTAGTATGCTTCTTTGTAACTATCTGGACTCAGATGCTGAACAATCATATAAACATCTTTATAAGAATGACCATGTTAATGTTTTGCTGCAGATTGATATGATAACGTAACTTGCCTGGATGTTTCATCTAAGAATGGAAGTTTCCAAACTTCATTCAAATGTTGAAACTGACCTTACGATTCCGGAAAATTGAGCAAAGTTAAAATGTTTAAAAATTGTTTATTTGTTTAATATGCAGACCAAACTCGCATGAATGATACATCTAGGAATTTGTACTAAAAGAATTTTTCCATTGATGAATTTTACCTCCATTTCTCATGAAATTAGGCAGAAAAAGAGTTTTGAACAAGTCCTTTCTACATCAAACGTTTATTAATGTTGTATTTAATGTTTAGGAAAGCAAGCCTATTCGTTTGTTTGAGAGCTTGTCTTAACTTATAAATAACATTTTCTAGATGTCAGATGAATTATTATTTATTTTTTTCTTTTGAAAATTACAGCTCTTTTCACATTTTAAATTAGGTCTTTCTTTATTTACTGTCTAATATTATTATAAGCCCACATACAAGACTTCTAGGTTGAAAGTTTACTTTACACGCATATTAATTAAGAATTTAAAGAAGTCTTTCGCAGCTTAAAGCTGAACACTACTCGTAAAAAGGCATAGTCCGCCATATTTCCCGATCAACAACGCTCTCCCAACAACTCATATCACACCCTATTACCGGCAACTGTGACAACCGATGCAACAGTGACAACAGACGGCAAAGTTATCAATCAATATGACAAAGACTTAATTGATATCATAATTTTTACTATTTATAACATTCATTTACTTTCGTTTCATGGATTCACCATTTGATCTTACCTTAAATTATTTTTCTGTAAAATATAAAACCATAATTCCTTATTGAAACAAAATAAGAACAAAATAAAGTTTAATTTTAATCGTTATTTTTAAAAAATTGGTCAAACTCAGCTTATAAAATAAAAACTGCTACTCTGCGGTCATATTTTTTGTTGTATATAATTAATTTAGACTCTCTACACCATAACTTTATAATGTGGATGGTCTTTGTTGTTTAACAAGTGTGCTGCAAGCGTTTGATTTTGATGGATCAAGATATTTTGGCTATCATGAACAACAGATGTTCGTTTATTGTGGCAAACACTGACGACAGATAAGGGCAATCGGTAACATATTTATTTTAATCTGGATTTCAACTTTTTAAACGGTTTTTTTTCTTATCAAGTTCACTGACAAAAATGTCAGATATCTCTACATTATATTATACAATTAATTACCCCTTGTGAGGTCAACATGGTGAAATAAGGACCCGAGACCTGGCCAACGATCTAGGTGACCTGTCCTGACCGAGGACGCGTCCCAGATAGCATGAGGACATTGGCCCAACGTTGGCCCAACAATGTCGGTTATGTTGGGCCAATGTTGGCAGTTTTACGTTGGCCCAATGTCTTACTGCTCATTGGCGCGCCGTTGGCCCAACATGTTGGGCCAATGTTGGTACAATACTGTTTGTTCATTTGTCAACGTTGGTACAACGTTACTCCAACATACCAACGCCAACGCAATATTTTTTTAACGTTGGCCCAACGTTGGACCTCAGTTCAAAATATAATCATGACGTTGGCCTGACATTGGTCCAACGTTGGTACAACGCTTTTGTTGAAATGCCAACGTTGGTACAACGCTATTCCAACGTACCGATGCTAACCAAATATTTTGTAACGATGGCCCTACATTGGACCTCAGTTCAAAATATAGTTATTACGTTGGTTCAACGTTGATACAAAGCTGTTTCTTGAAATATCAATGACACAATTATTCCTCAATACAAATGTCTTACAAAATTAATTAAATTCTGTAATTTTTATTTCCCAGATTATACGACACAATTAATTTCACCATGTTTGGTCAAATACTTTTTTCCTCCTAAAATGTATCACAATATATTCTTTGCCACTTTCACTTTCATTAAAGTATTCCATGGAATGTAACTAAAAGAAGGAAGAGGTAGAAAGTTCAATGTTTCTCAAGTACACTCCACATCACTATGTCCACTACTAAATATCACTGATATAAGAGTCTTCAAGTTCTAACTGTAGAGTTTTGAAAGGTCATATTTGCATCACTTATCACTTTTCTGTTGTTTATCTGTTCTTAGAATCCATGTTTCCCACACATATAAATCAGTCCCTTCCATATACAGAAATGCCACATCAATAGTCACAGAGTGAAGAGGGTTTTTCCATCCCGGCAATTCCTGCAAACGTTAAGATTGTCATCAATTAAAATAGTATTTTCAAATGTTCATCAGCATCACACATATTTTTAAAGCAATCCTTAAAATTGAATTTCACATCAGTAATTATTAATAACAAATACAAAATAGTTACTTACATTTCACTGGTTAACATTCTTGCGTTCACTTACAGATCCGGACATATCTGCTCTGTTCAAGCCCGCCAATTCCTATAAAAGTTAAGGTCGTCATCAATTACAATTGTTTAATCAGCTACCTGGTACCAATAATTTGAAAGCCTACATGCAGGCCATTACAATGTTGTGTGTTTCACATTATTAATTATTTCAATAACAAAAACAAAAGCTATACTTACATTGAAAGGATTAAAATTCTATTCTTGCTTTCACTTAAACAGACACATACGCTTTGAATTGTTAAAGTGCGCGGTTAAAAAAAAAACTGATTTAAAGATGACGGTTTCCTTGGAGACCTATGAGTCACCTGCCGAGCCAGTGAATTTCACCAGTGACCTATTTATTTTGGAGCCCAAAACTTGCAAAACACAGCACTTTAAATTTGATTCAATGATGCTAAATATAGAATCTACCAAGATATAAAATTGCTATATGTATTTCACAGACTTATAAGGATTGTCTCATAATTTCCATTCAATATATAATATAGATCACATGTTTATAATGAGTTGCTTATTACATTACCATCGATTTACAATAGATAAATCTAAATTGATGAATACTTTTCGCAACATTGGGCCAACGTTGGACCAGCATTTCATCTCAAACATTACAGGCTACCTGTACATGTACTAGTAATCCCAGTATTCCTACTATTGGACCAACTCCAGTTCAGTCAAGCACGCCCAACACAGAGCAATGCATCATTATATTGTCAACATATATTGAGCTGGGCCAACGTTGGGCCAACATTGAATAACCAACAATAAGTGGCAATGTTTTGCCACTAACGTGTACTCACTTAGACCTACGTTGGGCCAACATTTCATATTTAACACACAATGGTCTTAATCCATGTCAACATTTACTCGGTTGGACCTATGTTGGGCCAACATCTTAATGTCCAACACCAAATCGCTGTGTTTCTTGTCAACATGTAACTACAATGGGCCAATATTGGGCCAATATCACATACCCAACACCGTTGGTTTAGCTTTCATGCCAACGTAAATGAACGTTGGACCAACGTTGGGCCAATATCACATGTCCAACACCGTTGGTTTAGCTTTCATGCCAACGTAAATGAACGTTGGACCAACGTTGGGCCAATATCACATGTCCAACACCGTTGGTTTAGCTTTCATGCCAACGTAAATGAACGTTGGACCAACGTTGGGCCTACATCTGTTCCCCAACGCCAACACTCCACCAACCATACAACCAAAAACCAACGTTGGCCCAACGGAGTCATGCTATCTGGGGTAGCGGCCGAGGTCAGGGCAGGTCATCGAGTTGGCCAGGTCGAGGGTCCTTATTTCACCATGTTGAACTCACAAGGGGTATTCAATTGTTTTATTATACCGATATATATTGAACAGTATGAATTTCTAACCGTTATCAATTCTTTCTTTGATCGGGATCGGGATTCGCTACAGCTAGACCAAACAGCGAAGTTGTTTACATTGACGTCTGCAAGTCGTGTAAGTTTTTGCATCATGATTTACTGATTAAAACAATATTTAGTTGATAGCGACATACATTGATATAACATTTTTGAATAAGTTTTCCTATTATAGCGAGCGCACCGAGGCGGCGCGAAGCGCCGCTCGAGTAGCGAGCTCAATAGACTAATGCGTACGAACGGAGGAAATTCGGGTTGAAATCTGCACATTGTTCCAAGAAATTTTATCTCACCGCGTGAAAAAATTCCAAAATCCCAGTAATCCTTTGCGGTGCATAGCAACAAGGTGGCATAAACATAGCAACAACTTACTTGAAAAAAAAAAATACCAACAACGATTTATTGCAATATTGTTTGCGTCTTAAGTCCACAGGACTTTTTATCTGACGTCATACTTGCGTCACTTTAACGGTTCGGGTATTTCCGATTTTGTCGGAAACTTCCGAGAAGTTCGGAATCTCGATCCCGATGCTTGGGAAGTGATTTCTTTTTATTGTTTTGTTTTCTTTCTTTTTTTCTTGAATGATAGGCAGTTCATGTGTAGGTTTATGATAGTAACCCTCGAAGCCATGTGATATTATACATATATCACATGGCTTCGAGGGTGACATACCAGAATATTTGCCCCGAGGTGACAGGAAAGCCCTGGAGTGTTATGTCACCCGATGCCGAAGGCAGAGGGTGACATAACACTCCAGGGCTTTCCTGTCACCGAGGGGCAAATATTCTGGTATAGTCGCCCGAGAAGCCATGTGGTATATGTTATATGACATTTTAAAATTAAAAGAAAATTTAAAATCATTCAAAATCGTTAAAATGTACACAAATAATCTAAAAATGCCTTCATGACGTTAAGATTATATGCTGTGTTGTTTACTTTTGCCAAGCAACCGACGTCATGAAATCTCGAACCCGAACTAAAATGCGTAACGTAAAAACACGTGAACGTGATCGAAATAGTGACATAACTGTTTCCGGCAAGGGTTGACATAACTGTTTCCGGCCGGACATAACTGTTTCCGTCGTGACTCGGCATTTTTCAGGGTTTATAGCGAAACTTATTACATTTGTGATATAATAGGAAAACTTATTCAAAAATGTTATATATGTATATTATAGCAAACGATAATATTTCCTCTACACAGTCTAAATCTTACACAGAATTCAACTCTTTAAAGAGCCGCCTCTACATTCTATTGAACTGAATTGTAACGATATATTGAAACGATATATTCATAATATTGTAACGATAAAATTTTACCGTATTCTGTATGGAAATGCAAAACAGACCATGCACAATTTTAAAAAACATGTTTTTTTTTTCGAATAATTATTATTTTATGCATTAACTTTACTTAAAAACGAATTTTTGATTAAGCAGTCATTTTTAGCGGTCATCAAAAATAATGACCGGGTCATTATATCCCACGTGCAATGATTCCTAGGTCAGTATTGCTGTAAACGGTACCATTTGGAGTCATTGTTGTGTTTTAAAGTTTTCTTACCAGTCAATCAAATTCGAGTATTATCAATAGAGGTATAATAAAATTTATTATTTCAGAAGATGATTGTCTAAGAAAGAAATATAATCACTCTGCAAACATTTGCTGAAAGTCTTCAGCATACATTGCTGCAAATTAAACTTGCTACAAATATTGCTGCAAAGTATCCTTTGCTGCAACGAAGCCAAAGAAACCATAACAAACTGTAAAAACCTTTGTGTTTGCCGCAAGTCTGTCACTAATATTGAAAAGCTTACAGCAAAAGAGGTTTACCGCTGGATTTAACCTGCTACCAATATAATTTTTCAAAGAAGGATATGAAGATACTACATGTAGTAACGTTCAGTATTCAAGCTCAAAACTCCATTAAACAATACAAAATGGAGCAGAAAACGGGAAATTCTAAAACATCAGAAGTGGGCACGACCCGTCCCATGCATGGAGGAGTGATCATCACCTGCCAACCAACAACCGCCGTTTGATCCATGTCACGATCGAAAAAAAATCATTCGACAATTCAATGTGTGCAAATGATGGCCTAATAAATATATGGGGTGAAAGTCAATCAGCATTTGAATCAATGAAATTTTTTTTTGCTGACAGGGACATTCTATAGAAAAAAAGAAATGATGACTTAAAAACAAGACTGTTGATATTCTTGTTTAGTCAATTTGTTTGTCAATTATTTACCTAATTTTAGAAATTTTAGAAAATCCTACGTAGTGCATATCGAATCAACAGAGAGTACACCCTCAGGCTGTATGTATGTGATGAAGGTATTTTCCTGCACAAGTAAGGGAAGCTGACGATTGAAAAGTTATAGTCATTACTTTTATAATAAAATGAAAACAAAACCACATCTTATCAGCCAAGCGTTGTGTGCGACATTGTATATACATGTACATGTACCTAATTAAGCGCTTTTGTAATCATTTTAAATGATATGCATACTGTATATTCCTACCAAAATGCCAAGATATCTACAACTTCAATTCAAATATTTTAAAATGGCGAATTCTTTGTTGACCTAGGTACATTTCGTTGGCTGGTTTGACTTGTTTCTTCCTGCAAACCCTCGGTTTGTCAAATTTAGTGTTCCCAACGAACATGTTGCTGCTGTATATAGAGGCATGTATGTTTCTTGCAATGTTCCAGCAAACATTTTGATTTCTTGCAAGATAATATAGCAATAGTTGTAATGTCGGCTGCAACATCGCAGCTAGCGACAATAATGTGCAATAAAACTCTTCCTGTGTATAATTTTGTTGCTGAAGTCTGCAACAAACATAACAGCTTCATGAGGAATGCCCAAATCAGCAATTATGAAAACCCAAGTTTATAACTACATAAAATTTGTACATAAAAAATGATTATACGTATGTATTATATTATTTTTAAATACTTTACTTTTAAGTAATTTTCTGTTGTCCTTGATATTTAACAGTTCCAATTATCCGTTTTGTGTTCCTTATCGTTTGAAAACAAAAGAAGATGGGGGAACAAGGCGGGCATACTGCCTATAGCGACAATATTAAGAAATCATACTCAGTATGTGAATGGAGTATTTGGATCAACCTCTTATTATTGAATTTTATGAAATTATTAAAAGAATACCTTTTCTGAGAAAAAAATATCTTGTAAAAAATTTTTCTTTTATAAAAATACTACATGGTTTTAGTGAGACTCGAACCCTAGCAATAAAAGTCCGAGAAATCATACTGCTTTGAGATTAAGAATAACACCTTACCCACTATGCTATATGGTTCATGATGATTTTTGGCATTTAAATCATGTTTGTGATACACCGGTTACCCTTGACTAATGGACTTAAAGTATTTCTCTGAAAGATGCGAATGTTTTGTCATAAAAGTGTACTTTTAAGGTATAGTGGGTCTTCGCTCCATGTTTTTTAGGATCATCTTTTTAAAAAAATGGAACGAAGACCCACTCATATTGAAAAAAAATTGTTTAAATATGAGAAAATGATCCTTTTTGTGTGTATGCTTTTTCATAGGCAAATATTTTCAGTCTGTGTGAGATTTTTGTAAATTGTAGAGATTTACAATAAACTTCATTATTAGATAAAATATCAAATAAAACTCTGATATAATTGAGATTTGAATTTACACTTCTTATCTGTCGCACTATAGGCATTTCGCCCGCCTTAATCCCCCCCCCCCATCTTCTTTACGAACATTAATCCGTCTTATTGAAACATTTTCATGTACTTATCGAATAATAGTTAGATTCAGTAGCTGTCGGCAACCACAGGTACTTGTGTACAGGAATAACCCCCCGTCCGATATGAATCCCCTGGGCTTTTTCCACAAATGATATTTATTACACTTATTCATCATGTGTATAATAGGAAAATTAAAAAAATGAGATCTTAATTTACGATGTTTTTTTTTATCTCGTGGGGGGAGGGGGGTGCGTGTCCATAAATTCCTGTGTTAGCAAGTATCATACAAATGACCAATATTAACAGTCAAAATATGTCTTGGCGAAATTTGAAGCTTACTAGTATCAGGATACAGCTTAATTCATACTTTATCCAACTTTGTATCCACTGTTTCCCGATTGCCGTATTTCGTTTTAAATCTGTTGTCATTGTTTGCCTCGTCTGTTGTACACGATAGCCAAAATGATTTCACCAAACAAAATTAAACGCTTGCGGCGCTTTTATTAAACAACTTAAATTATCCATATTTTGAAGTAATGTCGTAAAGAGTCTAGATTTATTACATATAACAAGAAATATGACCGTAGAATAGCAGTTTTTATTATATTAGCTCAATTTGACCAGTTTTTCCTAAACAACGATTGAAATTTAGGTTTATTTTGTTCTTATTTTGTTTCAATAAGGAATTATGGTTTTATATTTAACAGAAAAATAATTTAAGGTAAGATCAAAACGGAATCCATGAAACGGAAATAAATGAATGTTATAAATAGTCAAAATTATGATATCAATTAAGTCTCTGTCATATTGATTGATAACTTTGCCGTCTGTTGTCACAGTTGCATTGGTTGTCACAGTTGCCGGTAATAGGGTGTGATACACAGCGTGCTTCCCTGTAGCAATAAAATTATCAAAGGTCAACAGGTAAATACATTATTTACAAACTGAAACTGCACATAAAAACAAGGAAAAAAAGCAAAATTCTAAGACCCCAAAGGAGTACTACATGTCGGCCAAGAGTTTCGAATGTGCAATCGGGTGTAACGAAATCTCACGGTTTATATACATGTACACGTCTGACAGTGCCTATTTATGAGAAGGGCTCAGCTTTAAGGACAGATGATACAAACAAAAATGGATATGTATTTATATATATTATATATATATTATATATATATATATATATATATATATATATATATATATATATATATATATATATATATATATATATATATATATATTTTAATCTTTTTTGGAGGTAAATAATAACTGTTACAATAAAAATTTCTAAAATACTAAGAATTATTTATTCTAATGCAATAGTTTTGTAAAACACTTTTTGATTGGGTAATGCACCGATGTTTGAAGCAGTAAAACGAGCATTAACGAGCGTGAAAGCTTTTTCATT
>NW_026922796.1:147500-206908 GCF_032062105.1 Saccostrea cuccullata | reverse complement strand
AACTTATTATATAGAACTATTATCTAACCTGTGTAGTACTATACAGGTGAGTATATCCCACTCTGTTGTAATCCACCTGGAACTTGTAAACTCCGTAAACATCAGGTAACTTAAAGGTGACGTGGAATTTACCATCTGAAAAACGGAAATTCAAAAATAACAGTGGAGAAATATTTGAACCATCAAAAGGATTCAAAGAGAAGTAAGACCCTAGCTAACTCTACCAGAAAATTCAATACATTATCATTCTAGATATATGTCATTTTTCTGTCTATTTTTCTGATAAGATTATCTAAGCTATTTAAAACAAAATATAAATTTATCCTGAGTCATTCTTACTTGAGTTCTTAAGAGTAGTTCTGACAAATGGGTCAATGCGGACGAATTCCAGCTGGACATCTTGACCAGAGAATGGCTTCCACTGACCGTCCTTCAGTTCTTCTATTTCAATAGAGTATTCCTACAAAAGCCATCATTCATAAACCTTAATTCAAACCAAAAAAGAATGTATGGCTCAATAAAATATATTTACACTAATACAGATATTTCAGTATTTTTCATCAAGTACATACCACCATCTCATAGACAGTGTTTGGCTGAGGACATTTGTACTTACAACCATGTCATAGACAGTGTTGTTCTGAGGACATTTGTACTTACCACCATCTCATAGACAGTATAGACATTAGGACATCTGTACTTACCACCATGTCGTAGACAGTATAGGCCTGAGGAGGTTCTTTTTCTCCCTGTTTGTTGTGTTTAACTGCCCCGACACGTAGGACCCCCTTCTCCTTAAACACCCACTGAGACAGGCTTACAGCTAGGTCCTCATTACCTGACTTGGGGAACCTGTAACAAAAGGAATTCACAAAAGCGATTAAATATAGTGTTATGGAAAAACTTCCTGTATGCAATGATTGACTCATCATGTGTAATAACAGAGGTTGTGCTTATAGTATCCTTCGAAAGATATAGCTTCTAAAACAACAATTTTCCAGTGTAGAAGACCAATATCTTATCAAAGATGATATCTGTTTTATAATCCTTCTTACTTTTTGTTGGTCATTCCATTCTGTACATTGGCAGTGAAGAATTCATCACTGAAGAAGTCTAGAGAGCCAAGGAAGACTACTCTAGCATTGTTTCTGGCCTGTAGAGCTGCTACCAGCAGGGTGTTTTTGCCAACAGCGTGAGGATACTAGAAGTAGGAAAACATGATTAAAATTCTTATAATTCATCGTAACTGAATGGCATTACTAAATAGAGGTTTTCTCAATAAAATTACTTAAATTTTTTCTTCACCTCATACTGAGGAAATATGATGTGAATTGTCAATGATTCCATGACTACTACTTACATCGTCAATGGGTTTGTCTGGGAAGAAGGAGTAGGCAGTAGAGGAGGCATGGAGGACACTCAACACGAGGGGGTTCTCTGGATCAGCCACCATTCTGTACCATCACATAGCAACAATATAAATAATGCATAAAAGATGAATGAAAAATCTTCAATTAAACTGTACCTTTACTGTAGCACTGTGTAGTTTGTGTTTTAATGTCCACTACTGAAGGTAAAGAAGGACTTGAAAAAAAAAAAAGCACACACAAAAAGACTAACAGATGATAATCACCTAACCATGACTTATATAAGCTTCTATAGTCTTTGACCAACATAGCTTAAAATCATAACAGGAACCATATCCTTATTTATTACATTGTTCACCCTTTTCTAAGCACCCCTCACTTACCCCACTCCCCGGTACAGCAGGGGGTTGATGTTCTTGGAGCCAACTATAAGGGGGGCATCAAGCAGATTTTTTGAGTCAGCAATCACCATTGTGTGCTAAAAATTAAAACAAAAAGAATGCTTCCTGAAATTCAATTTGAAAGTTTGATCATAGCTTACTGGGGTAGAGGCTGCTATTTTATTTATTTCTTATCTTGGTAAGAGCTGTTTGTGTGTCCAGTATTCTCTCACCTTTCCCTGATCCTTGATGTCATAGTTAAGGTGGTCAATCACAGCTGTCTTCTCATAGTCAAACTCCACCCCACACTCTGTGGCCAGCTCACGAATCGGGTCACCTGAGTGACAGAGAATATTATATATAGGGCATCAATACCTCAACATAAAGAAATGTTTGAATGTTGAAAATACTCAAAGGACTGAGATAATACCTATGTCTGAGCTTGCTGCAACTAAAACATTTCCCCCTCCATCGATAAAGTTAGTGATGGCTGCCACGTCAATTGATCCTCCAAACTCTTTCAAAAAATATTAAAATACATCACTAATGTACATCTTACAGCTCTATATTTACATCAAGTCTGCATATTTTCTCCTTTACTTCTTAAGAAAATTTTAATTTCCCTTATTCAATCCATTGATATTTGTTTGTGATATTGTATCTTAAAATGTGTAAATACCAACATACCATGGAAAATAATAACAAATGCAAATTTAGGTGCCCTGTATAATAGACAGGTGAAATATGAATTTAAGACAAAAGTTACCTTCTACAGAGGGAGAAAACAGGACCAGGTTGTCGTACAGGAACTCTCCATACTTCACGAGGGCCAGACTGGAGTCATCAGCAGTCTTAAAGGTCAACTCAAAGCCACGATCTAACATTGAATAAAAACAAGATAAAAGACCATCATTAACCGCACATAAGATTTTTCAAAGCAATACCAATATCATGTCTTCTGGTATTTCAAATGAAATTTCATTTCAGCCCGTATTGATTGAAATGAGCGGTCGAAGTCATTGCAAAAAAATCCCTAATCACGTTGTATGGGACAGGGCTGAGATATCATAGGGACACCAGACCAAAATTTTAGTCCCTACAACATCTCACTGAGATCAAAATCATCCTTTTTACCGATTTCTCGGGTCTTGGGAGTTTACACTCCGCAAAAGGTAGGCAGAGTCATGACACCAGCTAGTGTCGCTGAATTCCCACTTTTCAATATGGCCTCTGCTCTGACTCTTCCCTGTACAAGTCACAACAAATAAGCAGGGGTTAGAGTCAGAGGAATCTCGGTTTAATGAATAATTATATACTTTTGACTTTTTGATTATTTCTTACGTCAATACGAAAAACATTTTTGTGAAAAACTGCATATAAAAAAGCTATTTTGAATAGTTTAATAAAGCTATATTTAAGAAATAAAGTCCGCGTTTTTGTGAACGTTGCAGGATGACCTCATCGGTCTCGAAATGTTGTTTGAAAGATAAAAGCAGAGGCTTTTATATTTCAAACAACATTTCGAGACCAAGGAGGTTATCTTGCAACATTCACGACAACAAGGACTTTATTTCTATTCTACAAGGATCATGAAGATCGCTAAAATATGCCTGATCACTTCCTCTATAGAGAAACGAAATAGGTCACCATGTCTCGATTACGCTGTTCCATTTCACACCAGAGGGAAAATTTGTTTGCTTCCATGTGTATGGAATTCAGACAATTTGAACTTTCGTTGCATTAGAAATAGCCTTTTTAAATTTCAAATTTGTTCCTTATATTTATTGATTAATTTTAATGATTATACAATAACATAACCATGTTCCTGTTTAACTGCTTTATTGGTGTTTAAATGTGTAGGGAGGTACGTGGAATAGCCCTGTTTGGTTATAAAAACCGACATTCATCAGCAACTTGATGCAATTTCAGTGTTTTCCCCAGAAAATTTTTTATGCATGGGGGGAATTTCGCTGAATTGACGGCGCGCGGCGTGCGTCGGTTAAGTTAATTGTACATGTAACTAAATGTGTAATACATTTAGATGAATAAAGTGCCCCGCCACAGCATGATACGCCCGTCAAATATTGTTCAATAATCATAAATTGGTTGGGGTGCAAGAAAATCAAGTAACTTTGATTAACAGATTGACACAGATTTCAATGATCTAATTTCCATTTCTTATCATGTTTATTGTACATACATCTCTAAGAGACTTACAGTGTAGGGATTAATTATAACAAATAATACATCATATAATTCTAAACTGGCTGAGTTAGAGCTTCACAAATATCCATCTGCAGCTTTAAATTGTTCATTGCATATTTTATGAAATAATGGAAATGCTACAGTCTACATAGTCTAATAAAAAAAATCAAAAATGAATTTATTCTTTAGAATATAAAATTCTAAGTGAGACACGACTGCAATTTGTTGCAAATATATAAAAATTGAAATGTATTTTTTTTTTTCAATGAACACATGTATAATTCGTTTTAATTATATTATACAATACTAATTTAGTTTTAGTCATACACTAAATGCTGCATTTCATTTCCGGAAATATGCATAGCATTTCTGACATTTTTTTATTTCATTTCCGACATTTTTTGTTTTCATTTCCAACATAATTTTGTTTTCATTTCCGGAATTTACCTGTGCGGCAATTCAATGTTTTCTAAGTAAGTGAAGTGAATTTTAAAAGTATTTATTACAAAATATTGATAAAACATATATGCATACATGTACAGCACTAAGTCTAGGTAAAAGAGTTCAATGAGCATAAACTTTTTCACCACATCTAATGTGCACTAAATTAAATGTCAGTGACAGCACCACACTTATGCCAAAGTCATTGATAGATTTACAAAATTCGGATAATGGATTTCAATGATTTATTTAATTTTTTTTTCTTGAAATTTTTTATAAGTAAAGTATTCAGATCTATTACTAAAAGTACTACATATGTATTTGAAAAATGTCGGAAATGAAAACAAAACAAGAGGCCCATGGGCCACATCGCTCACCTGAGAAGCTTTGACCATTCTGTTCTTCACCAGATTTCACCCTTGTTATACATAATGCATCCCCACCCTACCCCACTGATCATAATTTAGACATTTTGAAATCTACACTACCACATGATCCTTCCATGGGCACATATGTTTCAGCTTTTTGGCTCAGTGGTTCCCGAGAAGAAGATTTTCAAAGATTTTTCCTATATATTTCTATGTAAAACTTTGATTCCCTATAATGGCCCCGCCCTTCCCCCGGGGGTCATGATTCCTAAAATTTAGAAGTTACACTACCCCAGAATGCTTCCACATAAGCTTCACTTTTTCTGGCCCAGTGGTTCTTAAGAAGAAAATTTTCAAAGATTTTTCCTATATATTTCTATATAAAACTTTGATTCCCCATTGTCGCCCCACCCATCCCCCGGGGGTCATTAATTGAACAATTTAGAATCTACATTATACCAGGATGCTTCCACATAAGTTTCAACTTTTCTGGCCCAGTGGTTCTTGAGAAGAAGATTTTCAAAGATTTTTCCTATATATTTCTATGTAAAAATTTGATACCCCATTGTGGCCCCGCCCTTTCCCTGGGGGTCATGATTTGAACAATTTAGAATCAACATTATACCAGGATGCTTCCACATAAGTTTCAGCTTTTCTGGCCCAGTGGTTCTTGAGAAGAAGATTTTCAAAGATTTTTCCTATATATTTCTTTATAAAACTTTGATTCCCCATTGTGGCCCCACCCATCCCCCGGGGGTCATTATTTGAACAATTTAGAATCTACATTATACCAGGATGCTTCCACATAAGTTTCAGCTTTTCTGGCCCAGTGGTTCTTGAGAAGAAGATTTTCAAAGATTTTTCCTATATATTTCTATGTAAAACTGTGATTCCCCATTGTGGCCCCGCCCTTCCCCCGGGGGTCATGATTTGAACAATTTAGAATCTACACTATACCAGGATGCTTCCACATAAGTTTCAGCTTTTCTGGCCCAGTGGTTCTTGAGAAGAAGATTTTCAAAGATTTTTCCTATATATTTCTATGTAAAATTTTGATTCCCCATTGTGGCCCCGCCCTTCCCCCTGGGGTCATGATTTGAACAATTTAGCATCTACACTACCCCAGGATGCTTCCACATAAGTTTCAGCTTTACTGGCCCAGTGGTTCTTGAGAAGAAGATTTTTTAATGACCCCACCCTATTTTTGTCTTTTCTTGATTATCTCCCCTTGCGAGGGGATATGTCCCTTCATTTTAACAATTTAAATTCCCCTTTACCCAAGGATGCTTTGTACCAAGTTTGGTCAAAATTGGCCCAGTGGTTCTTGAGAAGAAGTCGAAAATGTGAAAAGTTTACAGACGGACAGACGGACAGACAGACAGCTAGACAGACGGACAGACAGACGGACGGACAGACGGACGGACAGACGGATGGACGACGGACAAAATGTGATCAGAAAAGCTCACTTGAGCCTTCGGCTCAGGTGAGCTAAAAATGTCGGAAATGAAAAATAAAAAATGTCGGAAATGAAAAGTTGATAATTACCAAAAATTCTGGAAATGAAATGCAGCCACACTAAAACATCAATTTGTTTTAATTACATTACACCAATTGAAAGATCTTTATCTGGACTATAGCCATCAAGAACTCTTAACACAAGCAACTATGAGGCCATTTCTTTTTGCCCAACTCCCAAGAGATAAATTAAGATAACAGCTCCATGATCAGATCTAGAGATGCTCTTGCCAGTTAGCTCCCGACAATAAAGTCCTTAATTTCTCTTTAATTTGACATGCACATTTCTGCTATCAAAATTTTCCTTGACCACTGCTTGATAATTATGCCCATGGGACAAACTAAATTCCTCTCAAAACATTAACATTTGTTACAGATATCTGTAAAGTATATGATGAAAAAATAAGTTTTTACTTAATTTAACATTTTTTAATAAGGATACAACTATATTTTTACATTTTTTGGGATTATGAAATTTAAAATTTAAAAGACTTTTTTAAAAAAAATCACTTAAATTAAAGGTCACAGTGACCTTGAAATAGGCCGCGACACACCTTCTACCTTAGATGTATACTTTTGCCAAGTTTGAAAGCTCTAGGTCTAACAGTTTTTTAGTTATGAGCCGGACAGGATTTTTCCATATTTGGCTATAGCATCTTTATTAAAGGTCAGAGCGACCTACTTTTTGTGCGTGACACACCGTCTACCCAAGAAGTATCAGTTGACAAAGTTTGATAATCCTAGGCCTAATAGTATTCAAGTTATGAGCCGGACACGAATGGACAGACAGACGGACGGACGGACATGAAGCCTATAACATAATACGTCCCGTCTTAAGACGGGCGTATAAAAACTACTATTCATTCTTTAATTAAATGATGGGGTAAATACATTTTGAACAAATTGTCAATTTTACTTAAAAATATTCAACAATAGAGTTTTTTAAAAATAAAAATAGAACTAATAAAAAAATATTTGCTCTATTAAAATTTTCTATAAACATGATAAAGCCACTGTCTTTTTACTGTTTTGTGTATTGTGTGATTTTTGCTTTCTACAAATAGACCCCTAGGGACCTCCACCTTTTTATAATTTTTTTTTATGTCCCTACTTTTGCAGTTGTCTTGAAACAAAAAGGGTGCTCATTAACATGTAGCACTAATGCTTACATGTAAATATTGTGACAACTTATTTACATTCATTTGGTGTTTGATTTTTCCCGCTTTTGTTTTTTTAATTTTTGGTCCAATACCGTTATAATGAAAAGTAGGAGCAAAATGTTTCCTATTGGGACACGATATAAAAAGGACCAATAGGTAATCCTTACTCTAATTTTTCGTGTATTGAATATAGGTGAAGGTCACTGTGTATTAAAAGCGCATGTGTTTGAACTAAGTACCTCCCCATAGTTCATAAAGTAAATAAACATTGATATTAATGTTAATTAGACATGTTTATTTTCAGCACTTTAATGCAAAAAATAGTTTTAATTATTATGAGTTTAACTAATGGATCATTTTTTATGTCGGAGCATCAATGCTATTTATAGAACAACTTGTGAATGTTGGAAAAACCCACATGTGCATTAACAAGTGTATTGCTTTGATAGCCTCTGATAGCAGATTAATTACTTTTTATGGTTAAAAATTAATTTTTAACCAATTAAAAGCCTGATACTTAGTAACATACCAGTAAATTACAATAAACAAAAAGTGACAGCTACGTAGGCCTACTGCATATTCATACCCCGTGCCGTGATTCGCATCGAGTTCACAACAGGTGCACAGAATGTGTACAGTACACGCTAGGATTCTACTATTTCTAGTGATTTGATTTGTTTTATTGAAAGATTCATAACTGATAACATTCAAATGGTACACAATTAATAGGATGATTTTCTCATTAGTTTGAACTTTCAGTAGGGCGTGGCATTCTCTGCACTACAAAATGGCTAATACTAGTAGATTCTCATTGGATAAGATATTAATAACATCAGGAACTTACAATTGTTGTTGAAAACGATGAGATGACTTATGCCCCACCTCTGTGCTGTGAGAGAACTTTTAATTGGCTATTTACTACACCAGTTGACATTTGGACGCATTTTTATCATATGTATTTTTCAACAGTGAAGGAAAGCTGTAAATTTCAGAAGCTAATTAGGTAACGTCAAGAATGCCATGCCTTACTGAAAGTCCAAAGTAAGCATGTAATGGTCCTAATTCATGCATAGCGGGAAGCATGGTGGCAACATGTGATGCATGGCGGGAGATCATGAATGCATGACTGTACTGCCATGCAAAAACAGCTTGGGGAAAACACTGAATTTAAAGTGTTCAGACTGCAAAAGACGACACATCTGTGTGGTCAAAACAAGTTTTCCATTTTAGAATCAAATATATATTTCAACTATAGAGGTTTGACATGTGTTTCCGATCTGAAAATTTTTTTGTTGACGTTCGTGTTTTTTTGGAGAATAATTTCTTTGATGTCTGCAATAATCGTGGTAGAATGCTTTTTAGAGGCTTAATGATGAGTTAATCAAGAGATTGTGCTGGACCTGCCAGTGCCATAGGCTACAGGTCCAGGAAAATCACTATATTTATATAGCTTAATTTACCTATATAACTTTATTTACCCAGGGTGCAAAACACAGTTTTATGTATGACGTTATCAGGACGTTACTTGGTGAGGGACATGCAAAACTGACCCCTATAAAACAATAAAATGGAGGCTTGTTACATAGACTTCTGCATATCAATGGAAAGATAAAATTGTGAATTTTGTAAATATCCAACTATAATACATTCATCAATTACTACTAGGGGGTATTTGACACCTGAAATGTGGGGGATATTGGGTTGTTTATGCATCCATTTTCAGTGCACATGTGCATTTTTAACCCCCCTGCTCAACAAAAACAGAAAAAATCAGACAAAATAAGTTGTATGCATTTCACAGAACAAGTCCTAAGGTTTTCTTTTAGTGTGCTTTTAGGGTACATTTTCCACCTCTTGAAAGAGCTACATTACCTGCTAATTGACTCATGCAATTCTGCACATGTGAAAACCGGATGTTTTGGGAGTTATCTCCCCCTATTAAAAAGTCTCACAATTTTTTTTTTCTAAAAATGAATGCACAATTTTTTCTTTAAATATTAAGATAAGACTCTACTTTATGCGAATAAAAACAGAAAAGATGCAGTTTTCATCTAGACTCCTATAAATAGCAGGAAAATCCCTACCCAGCATGCTTCTCTCTGGGAAAAACCCCCTGGATTTTATACGAAACTGTGTTTAGCTACCCTACATAATATAGCTTTATTTAGCTATTTTAGAATGGGTTTCTGTTTTATGAAAAGCAGACAAAAAGTCGCATGAAAATATGTCCAATATCTTTATTAAAAGGTTTGATAAAAACAACCCAGGGAATAGATAGTAAAAAACATTGCCTCTTTTAAACACTTTTTACCAAAAAAGGCATCTCTATAGTTAGGATAGCTGTCCCTCACTGGAGTGCGATGAGGCATGACTAAGTGCGATTGCCTTGCTTTGTCCTGAATTATTACCAATCAATTTTCTTGTTAGCTGCAGATCTGTAAGCTCTCCGAAATAATTTCGGTTTTCGATTTATTTATCCATGTTTTTAAACTGTAATCTCAAAATATTACTAACCATATGTTCCTAACATATTCTTTCACTGTTTCCACAACCAAACATTCCTCATAATTGTTGTGAATAGTCCACCTGACTCTGATATTGTAATCATCGAACATTTCGCTTATTTATTTGGTTTCAAAGATAATTAGGTCCAATATGCTTCACTCAGATTTCAACTACAAAAACACTTGAAAGAAGAGAAAGGGATTTTTGGAAATCTTTCCTTTTTTTGCAATTGAGGTAAGAATTTGGAAGAATAAATTGAGAATCGAGCGCACTTTTTTGTGCACAATAAATATACAGTTTTTTCAATGGGTGGCACTGTAGCTCTCCGGTCTATCAATATATTTTTTCGGAGAGCTACAGATCTGCAGCTATTATCTTGTTGACCAAAACTGCTTTTCTTTGTTAAAGTTAAGCTGCTTAATCACAGATTAGCTGTTAAACATAGCCCCAAAACTTTTTGATCTTAGACTGCAATTGCACAAAAGGAGAAACATTTTTTAAAAGTGGGTTTTTGGTGAATTGTTTTCAGTCCATTTCAAAGTTGAAAACTAATACTGACTCATTATGGGACTTTTTGTTTGCTTTTCATAACACAGAATTTTACTCTGAAATAGCTAAATAAAGCTATATTATATAGGTAAATAAAACTTTATATATGTATATTTAGCTTTATTACCTAATCCAATGAATTTTGTTGTTTTATTATAAATTAAATATTATACAATTATTGTTGTGTTTTGAGGTCAATACAATGATTTAGCCATCTGAGGAGTACAATATTCACCGAGCCCGGAGGGCGAGGTGAATATTGTACTTCGAAGATGGCTAAATCATTGTATTGACCGAAAAAATACAGCAATAATTGTTTTATTATATGATTCACTAATAAAATAATGATACCCATTACTTGTTTGCATTTAATTACTAGTAAGTCCTATCCAAATACAATTAAGAGAGATACAGAATTAAAATGTTAATCCACCTTATAGGTCGTATTTATTTTTTTAAAAGTTTTTTTTAATCAATTTTAGTTGCTTTGAAAAAAAATTATGTCAGTCTTTTTTTAATGGAAGGAGTATTAGCAGGGAAAACTGACTTCCAAAAAGTTAAAATTGCTGTTCAGTAAAAGTGTAGGAGGAGTGTCCCTGCATCCCCTGTTACCACCATCACCCGAAAATATATATTCGCTTATGTTTTCTTCACATGAAAAAAATAATAATAGTAGTTTAAATAGCTTTCCAAACTAATTTGTATCAATTTGGAATATCCCGATCTATTTTTAGATCAATGTAGAGGAAATAAATCCTTGTATTGACCTGGAACGTCACGTGCAGGTCAATACAACGTAATATTTCTCTAACATAGTTGGATCTCAGCCAATCAGAGAGATGGAAATTATTCAATCATATAATAATTTCATCTATTCTGTATGTGTTTTCAGTTTTTCTTATCTTTTCAAACCGATCTACTGACTGGCGTTCTATTGACCGGTCAATTGACTGCGCGTTCTATTGACCGGCGACGTATTTTGGAAAAAAACGATCCCGGTTTCAAATTTAGTTGTTTGTAACACTGCACAGACATCACTCGGAGTTCCTCGGATGACTCGTACCTCGCACATAACCTCGGACGTCAACGGTGATCTACCATCTTGCTGATTCAGTCATGTGATCCTTATTTGAATTTTATTCAGATGTCATGCATTTGAAATCGGAGTTATTTTGTGGCACACTCAACAGATTTTCTTGTTTTCAAAGCTTGTTAACATTAGGATGTAATCAAAACCTGTTTATGATAAAAAATTGTACAAATTAAGATACATTTTCGAGGAAAGTTATGCAGAGCGAAATATGAAATGAGTGAAAAGGCAGTTTCCGGCGGAGAAATGTAAGGATCTGTTGCATATTCCTCCACTAATCACATCCGAGGTTTGAATGGAGCGTAGTGGAGTCAGCCGAGGATTGCCGATTGCACAGACATGGTAAACAATCATCTTATTCGATCTTTCGACATTGGTTTTAAAAATTATGTGATTTCAATGGTCGGATATTTTATTTAATGAGGGTTACTTTTTAATTAATACACTGTGGGACGTGGAGACCATTCCTTCGGGTGAGACCTATCAACCGAGGTCCCGTGTCGCAGTAGGTGCACTGCTGGCACGAAAAAGATCCCTCTCCGGATGGCGTCTCCATATAAGTAAAAAATTTTCGAGAGGAATGTAAACAACAGTCTATACAATCAATCTTTAATTAATATTAAAGATGCACCATATCTAGGTATAAATTTGTACAATATGGTACACTGTACGGGAACCATCTGTACTGAATATACAATTGTGAACACTTAATACGGAAAATAAAATTAGGTAATAAAACAATTATTTAATGCCTGATCAGGCAATAGACCAAAAATGTTTCCCTCGGTGCAGGGAACAGCTCAGTGTGTTCTATTGCCCTCGGCCGCTGGCCTCTGGCAATAGAACACACTGAGCTGTTCCCTGCACCTCGGGAAAAATATTCTGGTCTATTGACTGCTCAGGCATTAAATAATTGTATAATATAGCTAAATATAGTGATTTTCCTGGACCTGGGCTATGGGTGATTGTTAACCTAGCCTAGTAGCTAGGCCCTAGCTGTTATCAGGTCCAGCACAATCTCTTGACTAAGCTATATAGCTTGATTTAGCTATATAGCTTTATTAAGCTATTCAGAATAGCTTGATTAAGCTATTTTCTCAGACTTTTTTCTCAAATGTGTTATTTTTTCAACATGTGCAAAAAGTCGCATCTTGGTGCAGTGGAAATATTAAACTTTGTACTCTTCTGAATACAATGCATGTAAAAATCACTCACCAAATTGCTTCTCCTTGAGAGACTTTGTACTCAAAGTTTTAAAGGTTTTGGGGCAATTGATGAGTGACCACGCAGTTATTTCTTGAATGAAATTATATAAAGGAGGCCTGTTATGGCAAACAGGATAATTGATTAGTAACAGTTCAGCACAATGAGAAGCAGTCATACTTACCCACGCCTCACCGCAAACACAGTTACTCAAACAATGGAAATTCATATTTTGCTTAAAAATATTCAACAGCAGCAATGTTAGAACTTTCTATGATTTAGGTTGTATTTTTGATAGTCCATAGTACATATATGAATAGTCAAATATTTGCGACTTTTTGTTTATTTCTTTCAAAAAACGTTTTTGTGAAAAATTGCATATAAATAGCTTTATCAAGCTATTTTGAATAGCTTAATAAAGCTATATAGCTTTTTAAAGCTATATAGCT
Source organism: Saccostrea cuccullata (assembly GCF_032062105.1). NCBI lineage: Eukaryota > Metazoa > Mollusca > Bivalvia > Ostreida > Ostreidae > Saccostrea > Saccostrea cuccullata. The sequence continues at coordinate 193,676 of NW_026922796.1, read as the reverse complement.
TAATCAAGAGATTGTGCTGGACCTGGTTATTTACCTCGAAGCGTTCGGAAAAATACAGAGTGCGTTTCTCTAATCGACCAGTTATCCACCAGCACAAGAGTTCTTTTACCAGCAGTTGCTGCACAGATGCAAAAACTTATGAAAGGCATTAACCACTTCATTTTTGTTTCCCCAAATGGACCCAAACGTGGCGTATATGGGGACCGGTTTCCGTTAGATGGCGCTGTTTCAGTTAAGGAGAGGGTAATTTGAGTTCCAGATGATTTTAAGCATCTTATCCACTCTGTTCTCTACTTCACATATAAAAATAGTGTATTTTTATATGTGAAGTAGAGAACAGAGTGGATAAGATGCCCCTGTGATCGTAAATTTTGGCCGTGGCTTCAAAGGCGTCGGACGCAAATTGAAAAAGGGGGGGGGGGCTAAACCAACAAAAAAAGGTAAACTCCGATTTTCAATACCTATATTAAGTATATATCCTGGCGTATTGTATTTTCGACTTATTTAGATATTATTTATTAATTAATTAAAAATTTTATAGAATGTGAAAAAATATGGGCTTAAAATGTTAGCAAATGTGTCTATAAATAAAATCATATAACCCAAATTGCAGTTTTGTGTTTATATTTTATCTATATGCCATAATATGGAAAGGGTGCAGTTTTCCTTACAAAAATATTAGCGTCTTGTGTTTTCGACCTAAATATAGTATCAACGCCCAATCAGTTTCGGCTATTAATATCTATTGGATATTCCAAACAATAAAAATACGATTGTCTGTCTTTCAAGAAAAATTTGAACAAGTTGCATATTTTGGTTGCAAATACATTTTTTCGTTGGTTGAACCCATTTGTCAGTAGCTGTGCATTTTCAAAAAAAATCAATGAAATTACGTTGCAATTTTCAGTAAAAATCTGTAAGAAAATGCCCATATTTAAGGAAGAAAAAAATTTGTTTGATCCACCCATTCATTTCAATATTCACGTGTCTCTTTGACAGAGATCTTAATTTTCTTTCGGAATTAATGTCATCTAAAAATCTTTGTAATTAACCGATTACGACTTTGAATAATCAACAGATAAAATGTGCATTAGTAAAAACACTAGAATTTCTGACATCGGACTAAAACTATCGGGGAAATTCCGTTGAATGAATTATTTTGGGAATTTTCACTACAGTTGTGCTTCAAAGACATTTTTCCAAGTGTAGCAAGCGAAAATAATGCTGTACTGCACGGTATCTGCATGGGAAGCAGATTGGGAAAAATAGATCGAAAATACAATACGGTCGAAAATAGGATACGAGACGATATTTGCAAAAAAGTGGGGGGGGGGGGGGGGCGCTCAGCTCCCCCTAGCCCCCCCCCCCGGTTCCGACTTCTATGTGAACCAGAGTGTCAATGATTATTGAGATGTCGTCCGGCATCTGTTCTGTGTCCAATTGTCCATATATGCCCCATGGGGTACATGTATATCTACATATGTATGGGGGTTTAGCCCCCTTTAGCCCCCCCCCCCCCCCCACACACACCAGGTTTCGACGCCTATGGTACATGTCCAGACAACGTTTTGATTCATTTTGACCATTCATTAACCTTAATCTATTTTAAAAAAAAATTAGACTGAAAATTTCACTGAGTAATGAACAGTCTAGTCGAACCCCCAAAGTAGGAAAACCGTACCCTCAAATGGGGGTACACGCATGCGCAGACACTCAAAAAAGTGCCGTTTTCACAGAAAAACGTTTGGTCCACAAAATATGCTCGTGCAAAGTGATGGATTATTTCGTAGCTCTGTAAGTACTCAAATTTGATAGATTAAAGATGTTTAAAGAGATTGTATTGCGAAAAAATATATGTTTATTGCAAAAATTAAGACTTTTTCTCTCCCAAAGTTAGCGTATTCTGTGCCTTGACTTCCATGCTTGATACAACTAGATTTTTTTATTCATAATTTAATAAAACGGATGAATAAACAAACAATGGTTAGTTTAAAGTTGAACTACATATAATTCCCTTCCCCGGTATTACAAATTTTGTGTAATCAACATGTTATTTATTATTTTTCGACACTTTCTTGTGTGCCCGTCCGAATTTCCTCTGTCCTGTAAACAAACTTTTGTGCTTCAAAAATGAGGTAAATAAAAACGAAAAAAAAAAATTTTTTAGTTTTTAATTGAAACAAAGGTGTAGACAATTCATTTTTGTATGTTTGTGATTTTTAAAAAAAATATTTTTTTTTTAAATAAGAAGAGTTATCGTTCTTGAATTCCACTTCCGCTTTAGCGCGTTGCATTAAGGGAAGGAAAACCCTCGTTTGAGGGTATACCCCCGTTTGAGGGCTCGACTAGACTGATGAATACATTTTTAAGGCAAATATTTCCAAAAATATCAATAAAAGCAGAGAAAAAGTACACAAGATTAGAATGAAAACAAGCTAATTAATTCAGAGAATGTATAACATGTCCCCCTGAATTACAAAAGAAGAGCATGCACGCTGATCTTTAAATGAGGATAACCCCAAACTTTACTGGAATCTACTTAAGGGAGTCGGGGCAAGGGGGGGGGGGTTATTGCAAAAGTTTAAAAGCATCTGGAGACAAATGAAAGTTTCACATACACCCTACCTCACACGTAGACACACTTGCATACCCTCAACACCCCCCTGATAGATTTATGAATCTGTGACCTTGACGGATGACTCAAAATGGATACGACTGTGGAGAGTGGAAACTATTTTCTGAAGGAAAAATACCCTTGAAATGGTCATTTTGATGCCTTTTCTGTTTAAAATAGAGAAATACATCATATTATTGACTTCATATTTCCAGAAAGCTACTTCTTCTCTCACTGCTAAAGCTCAAAACCATGAGATATCGCGCAAAAATGGAAGTGTTAAAAATCAGACAAAATTTATGGTCTTGACCCTTGACCCTTTAAACTGACCCCACAATAGGGGTTTTCTCTAGGAATTGAGTTGCAATGTTATCTTCTCGAGATATCGCACGGAAACAAAAGTGTTACAGACAGAGAGAAAATACAGAAGGACGGAAAGACACACTGGCCCCTCTTTGTGAAAGCGAGACACAAAAAGGAAATAAAAGCATAACAGGAATTTTTCAACTTGAAGATTTGAAGTTCAAGTGAAAATTTTAGATAGAGAATCAGTGGTATATTTTCCTTACATCAGCCTGGAAACAAGCTCAGTTGGTAGAGCACCTGACTGGAGATGCAGGGATCCCGGGTTCGATTCCCGCTCCAGCTATACATTTTCTCCTTTTCTCTTACATCTTTCTGCTGATGTGAAGGCTCGTGTGAAGTCAAAGATTTAATCTGAGGCGGAGTGTAGGTAGACACTATCATTATAGGAAGAACACTTTATAAAATTGACAACTTTTAACTATTTTTTACTCTGCTTAGAAAATTATGGAAACTTCCTTTCTGAATAATCGAAACACGATCAGTACGTTTACTTCCTATACTAACCATAATATTTCCAGTTATCATTTCACTCCCTGCACTTAATTAAATTCTGTTGCTGTCGATGGTTTTGAATTGTTTGATAAGACTTAATGTAACCAGGGACCTATATTATATAATACTAACTAGTATACTAGTATGATAGGTCCCTGATATATATATATAACACTTGAACAATATTGAATTTCGGCTTTAAAAAGCTGTAAGAAAAGGTACAACTGAAAACATTTACATGGAAAAGTTATAAAAGTGTACTGTGGATTGCGAAGCACGCTTTTTGGCATTTGCAACAAAATCATAAACTAATAGGGAAAATTTATTATCTGATCAACTCCCATTTCCCATTTTCAACTAAATTCAGGCACGTAGCATCGTTTTTGAAAAGGAGGGCAGCCAGACAAAAAAAAAAAAAAAAATAATTACCCGGAAAAGTTGATAAGCAGAAAAAAAATTGCCCAAACTCGAAAATCCTATTTCATGTGTGTGTGTGTGTGTGCGGGGGTGGGTGGGGGAGGGTGGTGGTAGAGACCAAGTTTTTCAGATGCCGACTTCTTCAGTTGCAGTGCCATTTTTTTTTGCATACAATACTGCATATCCCTTAAATTACTTTACCGTAGTATTAACGGGGGGGGGGGGGGTGACAATGGATATTTTTAATAGTAAAAGTAATGTTGGTGAAAAAAGGGGGCAGCCCCCGTTGCAACATGTATGTGCCTGAAATTATCCCGCCTTTTTGCCTATTTGGAATATACGCCACTGGGAATAATATTTTTACGTATCGTACATTTATCATGTTTATTGAGAAATATAGTTTTGCAAAACACCGCTTTTTCATTTTTATAAATTTTCTTTCTTTCAATTATATAATTAATTATATAAATGTGGTAAAAATAAAATTCTTCCCAGGTGTGAGAGAATCTGTCGTTACTGCACCTCAAGTCCAACTGAGGATGAATTGCATTTTTTGCTAGAATGTCCACTTTATAATGACTCAAGAAGGATTATGTCAAATGAAGATTCTGAGTTTGTTGTTTTATTATGCCAACTTTTAAATGCAAATTTTAATAAGAGAAAACAACACAGTTCAATATAGGCATATTGCAGATATTATACATAGGCCACTTATAATCTACATTTTATACATCCTAAAAGAAGATAACTAACTTTCTGTTCATTATACAATGTTTGTTTTGTTCTGTTTTGTATATGTATAACTGTGATGATTTTGGACACTGTTCTGTATGCTCCACTGTGGGCCCAAATTGGTTGAATAAATATTCTATTCTATTCTATTCTATTCTATATATCTACCCCCCCCCCCCCCCCGAACGCTCAATAAACCACCATGGTGCGAAAGTGAAAACTACTTTTACACTAATTTAACATCGAAAATTTCCACCAATCAAATCACGTCTTTCGGTTTCAGCAATCTAAATTTCCACAAACTAGGCCTAATGAGATAGAAGTAGAAACAACATCAAAGTTTGATTTTGGAAGGTACTTAATTTTCTGTCATAATTTAGTATGCTTTTCAACTGTATAAACACAAAAAAGTGGGATTTTTTTCGTTGTCAGATAGCAGAAAGCGAAATATAGCAAGCTTTCATGAACTTGTCTACTTTCGTTTTCACTTACATGATACCTTTCTACATAAAAGTAAATTTTCATAAGAAATAAATTGAAACAATTTTTAATGTTTTTTTTGATACACACAAAAAGCAATTGTTTTAGATATAAGAAAGCGAAATATATCAAGCTTTCCTCAACTGTTTTTACTTTCGTTTTCACTCGTAAGTTTACCTTACATATTTACTTTTCCAATAATTTTCCCCTATGATTCTTTACAAAATGAAATGCAGTTCATTTTCTCATGAACTACATTACATATGTACCACGAATAAGCATGAATATCTCCATTGTTACGTCATAATACTACACTTGACGTCAAAAAATATAGTGCACACTGTTTTGCTATAAAAATGACAGTTGAATGGCGTAAATTTATGGCAAGTCATCAGAAAAATAATGTAAATATAAGAAATGAATTTAACTTTTGAAGATTCATGAGATATATGAACTACAACGCTTCACGCCGGCATATTTATCATGAAGCGCTAACACGCTTCATGAAATATGCTGGCGTGAAGCGTCGTAGTTCATAACCTTATGAATCTTCAAAAATGAAATTCATTTCTTAAATAAAAACATGAAGAAATAAAATTTATCTCATGAAAAGCAATTTTACTGTTTTCTGTTATAATGATAGAGGGCAGAGCCCTCTCACGGCCCAAAGGTCCCACTGGTGAGAGCAAAGCTCTCCCTATTATATTAACATACCCCTGGGGCAGGAAGGGGGAACAATGGGAGGAATTTTTTTTTTTTGAAAAACACATCAAGAACAGCAAAACTCATTTGCTCTTTTGTTATGGAAGCATCCTCATGTAGTTTGAAGTTGAAATGAATTTGAACCTGGGGTAGGGAGGGGCAACAATGGGGGATCAAACTTTTGAGCAATTGCGGCGTAGGCATCTGAACCGGGGTAGTTAGAATAATCTAACTGTGTCTTTGGACAAGGCCTCACCACAATTAGAATACCTCCTGTATACTCGCAATGTAGCAAATAATTGCAGAATTGCTCCAAAACGATTTTGAACAGTACAAAATTACACTGAAAATAACTTCAAAATTAATTGTAACAACCCTTTTTGAGGTTGCGTATGCCTTTAAACCTAAAATGTAATCCAAATAAAGGCGAAAATTCAACTAATTTTCTCAAAGTTTTTTCTCGCTTCAAAATTACACGCCATATTTACCTCTGGATTTTTCGTAGTAAATGCATTACATGTAAGTTTGAGTTACCGCCCGTGTTTATCTTGCTACATTGTGAATACATGGAACGAATTCTATCATAAACCGGGTCTGTAGGACAATAATCATTTTAAGGATAGAACATTCTATCTAGAACCACAGGGGCTAGGGAGAGGGGGGCTTAGCCCCCCCCCCCTTTTTTTTTGCAAATATATACATAATATAGGCACTGAAAATTGGGGTTTACCTTTCTGAGCTCACCTGAGCCGAAGGCTCAGGTGAGCTTTTCTTATCAAAATTTGTCCGTTGTCTGTCATCGTTATTGGCGTCGTTGTCGTTGTCCTTGTTGTCATAAACTTTTCACATTTTCATCTTTTGAAGAACACTAGACCAATTTCAACCAAATTTGCCACAAAGTATCCTTTGGATAAAGGGGATTCAAGTTTGTTCAAATGAAAGGCCATGCCCTTTTCCATGGGGAGATAATTATGAATTAGAGAAAAATTAATGGCATTTTTAAAAAATCTTCTTCTCAAGAACCACTGGGCCAGGAAAGATGAAACTCATGTGGAATCATCCTCAGGTAGTGTAGATTCAAGTTTTTTAAATCATGACTCCCTGGGGTAGGGTGGGGCCAAAATGGCTGATCAAAGTTTTACATAGGAATATATAGGAAAAATCTTTTAAAATCTTCTTCTCAAGAACCACTGGGCTAGGAAAGATGAAACTTATGTGAAATCATCCTCGGGTAGTGTAGATTCAAGTTTTTTTTCAAATCATGACCCTCGGGGTAGGGTGGGGCCAAAATGGCAGACCAAAGTTTTACATAGGAGTATATCATGTATATAGGGAAAAATCTTTAAAAATCTTCTTTTCAAGAACCACTGGGCCAGGAAAGATGAAACTCATGTGGAATCATCCTCAGGTATTGTAGATTCAAATTTGTTCAAATCATGACCACCAGGGGTAGGGTGGGACCAAAATGGCTGATCAAAGTTTAAAATAGGAATATACTGTATACAGGGTTATTTTCACCCTGTGTTATTTTCACCCTTTTGCACTTGCAAACAGTTTTGCCCCGTTTTAAATTCGCCCAAGCATAGTTCTGTTTAAGAAATTATGCTGTGTTATTTCAATTCGCTCCGTCTTAAATTCGCCCATTCAAGAGGAGGGTGAAAGGGGTGAAAATAAAATTTCCCTGTATACAGTATAGGAAAAATCTTTAAACATTTAAATATCTTCTTTTCAAGAAACATTCAGACAGGAAAGATTAAACTCATGTGAAATTATCCTCAGGTAGTGTAGATTCAATTTTGTTCAAATCATGACCCCTGGGGGTAGGGTGGGGCCAAAATGTCCGATCAAAGTTTTACATATAGGAAAAAATATTTAAAAATCTTCTTCTCAAGAACCACTGGGCCAGGAAAAATGAAACTCATGTGGAATCATCCTCAGGTATTGTAGATTCAAGTTTTTTTCAAATCATGAACCCTTGGGCAGGTGTCGAGCCAAAAAGCTGATCAAAGTTTTAGATAGGAATATATAGGAAAAATCTTCAAACATTTAAATATCTTCTTTTCAAGAACCATTGAGACAGGAAAGATGAAACTCATGTGAAATTATCCTCAGGTAGTGTAGATTCAATTTTGTTCAAATCATGACCCCTGGGGATAGGGTGGGGCCAAAATGGCTGATCAAATTTTTAGATAGGAATATCTAATAGGGAAAACTTTTAAAATCTTTTCAAATACTTCAAAGCCATGTTTAGTGATATTTATACGGAATCATCCTCAGGTAGTGTAGATTCAAGTTTGTTCTAATCATAACCCCCCAAGGGTAGGGATGTGGGGCTACAATGGTGGATTAAAGTCTTACATAGAAAATAAAGGGAAAAATCCCAAGAACAGAAAAGCTATGTTTAGTCATATTGGCATGTAAGCATCCTCACGTATTGAAGATATAAATTTGTTCAAAACATGGCCGTTTTGGGTAGGGAGGGAAACAATGGGGAATCAAATTCAAATTATTAAAATTCAAGCCCCACCCATCTCAGTAGACTTTCAGTTCTAATCTTATATGTGCTTTTTCCTAGCTAATTTGCTCAGGTGAGTGATATGGCCCCTGGGCCTCTTGTTTTTGGTTTAGCCCCCCCCCTTTCAATTAGAACCCCCACTTTCAGTTTGCATTTGCTTCCGACGCCTATGTGGGGTATGGCTTCAATTCTTCCCATATATATTTATTGTGATAATTACTTTCTATGGATATAAATATATCAAAATATAAGAAAGATGTTGGACTTTAAATCATGTAATCATGTAATGAGAAAAACCAATGAGATCGGAATACGATCATAATTTCTGATAGCGAGATTTCAACGAATCTTGAGAAGTAAAATATTTCATGTAATTAATGTTTTGGTTATTTTAAAAAAAGAGTAAAAAGTACATTGCAATGTTTATTCTATTTATTTATTTTTTCTGCTGGACTCATAAAATTGTGTGTGGACTAGTAAAAGTAAAGAATCACTAGTAAGAATGGAAACTTGTTAAGTAAACAAAGTAAGCATGCTAATACAGGATTCGACACTAACAGTAGCCCACTGGCCCGGGACAACTGAATATTGAGGTCGGGCTACTAAACATGTCTTGAAACTTGCCATGCAGGGCTACTGTAATTTTTTACTAAACGCTCACTTGGAGCAATTTCAATGATAAATTTAAACAATTACACAAATTCCAATGTTGTTGGAGTCATTTTGTGCATTTAGTGACATATAAATTCTCTCAAAATACAGCCAGCATGCAGGATTTGGCATCTCTTTTTTAAAAATTTCTCTGGGGAAACCCCCATATAACCACCAGCAGGAGAAGGAAACATCCTCCCACACCTACCCCCCTCATTGCTTTGTGACTCGGCAAACAGCCTTTGGCTGCTGGACGACCAATACATGAACAGGGCTATTAGAAATTGGAAATTGCTAGCCCTGCTTGCAACTATAGTTTTAAAATTAGTGTCAATCCCTGGCTAAGTGTATCGTTATGATAAGTAATGGTGCCTCTTTCAAAATTGTGAATTTCATGTTTTCGGGTTTAAAACAGGAACCAAATTCATTTGGTGGACAGTCATTACATGATACTCAAGTGACCTATAAGGCCTGTAGGCCTCTTGTTAGCTCATCTGAGCCGAAGGCTCAAGTGAGCTTTTCTGATCAAAATTTGTCCGTTGTCTGTCGTCGTCATTGGCGTCGTTGGCGTCATCTTCGTTGTTGTAAACTTTTCACATTTTCATCTTCTCAAGAACCACTGGGCCAATTTCAACCAAACTTGCCACAAAGTATCCTTTGGTGATGGGGATTCAAGTTTGTTCAAATGAAGGGCCACACCCTTATTCAAGGGGAGATAATGCAGAAAAGGTGAAAATTTGGTGATATGTTTTAAAAATCTTCTTCTCAAGAACCACTATGCCAGGAAAGATTAAACTAATAGGGAAGCATCCTCAGGTAAAGTAGATTCAAGTTTGTTCAAATCATGACCCCGGGGGTAAGGGCAGGGCCACAATGGCTGGTCAAAGTTTTACATAGAAATATATAGGGAAATTCTTTAAAATTCTTCTTCTCAAGAACAACATAGGCATGAATAATCATCCTAAGGTAGTGTAGATTCAAGTTTGTTCAAATTATGACCCGGGGGGGGGGGGGGCACAATGGCAGATCAAAGTTTTACATAGAAATGTATAGTGAATTCTTTAAAATTCTTCTTCTCAAGGATAGCAAAGGCATGAATGATCATATTTATATGTAAGCATCCTCAGATAGTGTAGATTCAGGTTTGTTCAAATCATGACCCCCTGGGGGTAGGGCGGGGCTTCAATGGTAGATCAAAGTTTTACATAGAAATTTATAGGGAATTTCCTTAAAAACCTTAGTCTCAAGAATAGCAAAGGCATGAATGATCTTATTTTAATGGAAGCATCCTCAGGTAGTGTAGATTCAGGTTTGTTCAAATCATGACCCCGGGGAATAAAGCGGGGCCACAATGGCCGATCAAAGTTTTACATAGAAATATATAGGGAATTCTTTAAAAATCTTCTTCTCTTGAATGGCAAAGGCATGAATGATCATATTTATATTTAAGCATCTTCAGGTAGTGTAGATTCAGGTTTGTTCAAATCATGACCCCCGCGGGTAGGGCGGGGCCACAATGGCTGATCAAAGTTTTACATAGAAATATGGAGAAAAATTCTTTAAAAATCTTCTTTTCAAGAATGGCAAAGCCATGATTAGTCATATGCATATGGAAGCATTCTCAGGTAGTGTAGATTCAAGTTTGTTCAAGTCATGACCCCTGGGGTTAGGTGGGGCCACTATGTAAGTTCAAATGTAAGGGCAATAAAGCCACAGGTAGGTCAAAGAAATATGCAAGCATCCTTAGTTAGTGTAGATTCAAGTTTGTTTAAATCATACCCTCTCCCCTTTAAGGATTGGTTGAGACTTTTTTGAGTTTAAACTTTTCAATAATAAACTGATATCTGTTTTTTCCAACCCCCAGTGCTCAGGAGAGCGATGTGGCCCATGGGCCTCTTGTTTATTTAATTTTATTTGTGTTACAAAAAAATATGCACTATTTTGATAGACTTCATGTCATTGAAAATTGAATGGCAATTTTTAGAATTTGTATTGTCTTAATATAAGGATCGAAAGACTTTGCTAATGTAAATATTTTAACATTTTTTTTTCTTTTAAACCTTCGAAGCAATAACTTTAACACAATTAACAGTAATCATGGTAATGAAATTGTAAAATGTAAATGTATGTATTTTGTTGCAGTGTAAGAATGTTGGGTATTGAAGACACAAAGACGGACTAGTTTGGTGAAATATTTTTGTTGCATTTCCAATGGCAGCCTTTAATGAACCTGATGAAGCAGTACTGGCTGATCGGATGAGCAGATTAGGTATTTGCTAGCATAATTAATTGTAACTCTGTACGCAAGTAAAATAAGGCAACGAACAGAGGTTTTTAAGCGATGATCTAATTAAAACGCATAAGAAATGAACTTATTGCACAGAAAATGTTAAAACTTGTTTTCTTTTACAAATTTTTGTTTATTGCAATTTAATTACTGGTATGTTACTGAGTATTAAGCTTTTAGTTGATAAAAAATTTTAATAACCGTAAAAAAGCAATTAATGGCTGTCAGATAGTGCACACGGTAAAAGCAATTGTGGTGGTCCTGGAGGTACTGGGCACGAGTTGCCCTGCTACCTCCGATCACTTGGTATACGTCACAGCACCTGTCGTGACGTATACCTATCCTCGCTCTCTTTTCTGTTACATGCTGCAGAGTACAGACGTGTCTCTGTCAGCTCCGCCATTATTGTAATCTATATTGTATGTTATAACTGCGGGCACTAATAAATAGCGGATTATTTTACCATAGTGTTTTCTCTATTCCGCCATCACTAGAGTAACAGTATATAATATAGAGAACGCTATATTGGCGCGGCGTACCAGGGTATTTTAGTTTGACTGCGGGGTAAAACCTTACTTGCACGTGTTAGTGCCCGTCGCCATCTTGGATATTTTTTTTCTCCGAGATGTAAGGCAGCAGTATTTATTTTATTTTGTATATACGTTTATACTTGCGTTTCTTGTTTAGCGGATTAACCGCTTAATTCATGTAAGTTTGTATTTTTGCCGTTTTGAGGATACCGGGCGAGATGGACCATGTGTTCAGTTCCTTTGGTAGGGGGAGGGGAACTTTGAGGCCTAGTGGGGACTGGGACGTTCATGTTGGGGGAAATGACCAAGCGGGTCTGGGGAGTACCCCGGGGGAACGCAGTCCGCGGAAAGTTCCGCCTCCCGGAAGCGTGAGATTTGCTCCGTGTGTGTGTAGCACACCGATGCCCCAGGGGGAGGGTGCCCCGGATAATGTCACCCAGTATGAGGGCGGAGATATGTCGCTTACACAGGGAGCTGATGGGTCTTTGGAAACGCCCGGTTTCCAGCAGTTTTATTCCCTGCTCCAGGAACGACAGACTATCCTGGAGGGGGTCGTTGACAGAATCCAAGGGGAAATGGGTCAATTCCGAGGGGATATTGGTCAGATTCAGGGAAATATTTCCCAGGTGCAGGGTGACCTTGGTGCAGTTAATAGCAGGGTAAATAGCCTTGGTCAGGACGTAGGAGCACTGCGGGGAGATATAGGCTCATTAGAAGCCAACATGACGTCTCAGATGGGGACTCTGAAAACCGACATGACATCTCAGATGGGGACTTTGAAAACCGACATGACGTCTCAGGTGGGGTCTATGGAAACAAACATGGGGACTCGGTTAAGTGAAATAACTAAAATGCTTGCGGGAATGATGAAGTCTGAGAAACCGCAGTCAGTAACTGAGCCACAGGAGCTCAAAGTCACTGCCAGTCCGTCTGTAATGACTAGTAGCCAGGGGAGTCCCTGGGTTCCTAGCTCATTGCCAGTGCAGTGTCCTGCAGTGCAGCCCGTCGCTAGTTTACCTAGTACCGAATCTGTTCCTAACCAAGACTATAAGGTCACTTCTGTTTCCGCATCTCAAAGTCAGCCATTTTCTTCAGTAGACTACAGCAGTCTTGGCTCGGGATTGCCGAGTACTATTACATTTGGCTCGTTCTTATCAGGGAACAGGGGGTATCCTATACATCCTAGCACGGGCCCTTCTGTTCCGGGTCATGTTGCTGGTGGCATGGGTGTGCCAGTGACGGCACCAACTGCATCTGTGTCTTCTAGTGCAGCTAACTTGGGTAGTCAGGGCTTTGGCTACTATGGGGGGTTGGTAGGGCAGTCGGCGGCACTAGGGGGAGCACCGTCATTTGTACCTGGAATAGGGGGTGGGTCTTGGGCACCTCAAGGTCACACATTAATGACTACGGCAGATGCATCCCAATTTCCGAGCTTAATACCTCCTGGTACTCGGAGTAGCGTGAGTAGGAATATTCCGGCTGAAATAAAGTGGATGAAGTACAATGGGGATGTAGAGTGGGGGCCATTCTATTCAAAGTTCTCCACAATTGCCGAATATCATCAGTGGAGTGGCCCCGACTCTCTGTTCGCCCTAAGTCTTACGCTAGAGGGGGCAGCTCTTAAGTACTTTGATATCCTCAGGCGACGAGGCGCGCTGTTAAGTTTCCAAGAGGTCGTTCTCCGGATGGAGGAGAGATTCGGTAAAACTTCCCGTAGAGCCGCCTCACAGCTGGAATTTAATTCTATCTGCCAGCGAGCGGACGAAGCTATAGAGCAATGGGGGGACCGCATAATGGACACTGCCCAGAAAGCGTTTGGTAGCGGAACTTCGCCGGAAGTTTTCCAAGAGCAAATAGTCGTCCGATTTGCTCTGGGGTGTAATGACAGTGAGGCGGGGCAGCAGTTAATTAATAATCCCCCGGGGACTCTAGAAGAAGCGATTAAGAGAGTCAAAACTTATCAGCTTAGTCGCAGAGCTTTAGCCCGTCGGCCGAGAGCGGTAAGATCCCTATCTAGAGACCGTCAAAATGAACAGAGTCAGTCGCAAAATCTGGGTTATTATCGGGCCAGACCAGATTCTGAAAGACAAGATCTTGACGTGGCACGCAGAGGGTGCTCGGAGTCAAGGGACCGTTCTAATCGTGCCAGCAGGGACCGTCCTAATCGTGCCAGCAGGGACCGTTCCGATCGTGCCAGCAGGGACCGTTCCGAGTCGCCGGATCGGGGCTCGTATAGAACATACTATTCCAGAGACTCGGAGGACAGCACCCGAGGATTAAGTCCCGAGCGAGGGTCCTTGAGGGACCCGTCATCAAGTAGGGGACGTAGCCCTACACGTAAGCCTATAGGGGGGAAATCAGCGAATCAAGGGTACTCTAAGACTTCAGGGACAATCGTTTGTTATGAGTGCAAAGAACCGGGGCACGTACGGCGGAATTGTCCGCGTAGGAGCAACCCGGAGTCCCTGTGCCCGTGTTTGAAAAAATGTGCAGAGACTAGGACTAGGGAGCGCTCGACTAGTGGTAATAGGGTGACTTTTGCTGACACTCCGACTATCAAGGCCACTTATGTTATTCCCTCAGTTAGGTCAGGTAGTCATAGCATAGGCTCAGGTGCGTGGCGCATCCCGATATGCATAGGAGGTCAGCATATTAAAGCGACTATAGATACAGCAGCCGACATAACAGTAATCTCAAGTGAAGTTTATAAGTCCTTGAGGCCGCATCCCGAAGTTGTTAGAGACACTAATGTTAGGCTAGCTGGCGAGGGGGCTGGTATGACCGCCCAGTACCTCGGAAATCTCAACTTACGCATTGGGGATTATGATTTTTATCACCCGATCTATGTTGGCCCTTTGCAAGAAGAAATGCTTCTGGGGATTGATTTCCTGCGCACACATAGTGCAGAAGTTTCATGCGAAGCAGGTACTCTAAGGGTCAAGGGCATAGACACGCCTTTTGCCCTATGTTCTGAAGAAACAGTGCCAGTACTCGATGTGGTTTCAGTCCGCAGAGTGCGGGTTCCTCCGCACACTGCCCAAATTATCGAGTGCACCCTTAGTTCCGATATGCCAGAGTTTATGCTGGAACCAGCTAAAATATTTCCGCCTGGTATAGTAGCCTCGCGGACATATAACGCTGCAGGAAATGGAGCCAAACTGTGCATACTAAACTTGACTGACAGAAGCCACATTATAAAGACTGGTGCCAAGTTAGGGGAAGCCGTCCCTGCGGTGTCAGTTGAGGGTACCGATCCCACAGTGCGTCGTGTGTCAGCCGAGGGGGGAAACAGTCGTAAACATATTGCCCCACTGCTAGAACAGTTAGGCAAGACCGCGCCTGTGGAAGTCAGGTCTCAGGCTGCGGAGCTAGTTAAAGAATTTGCCGACGTCTTTGCTACTGATGACCTTGATCTCGGAAGTTTTTCCGAGATCGAACACCGAATAGACACCGGTAACGCGTCTCCCGTCAAGCAGCGGATGCGACGCACCCCCGCTGTTTTTCAAGGGGAGGAAGAGGGTCATCTCGATAAGATGTTAAAAGCCGGAGTCATCCAGCCGTCTTCCTCAGACTGGGCATCCGCCCCAGTTCTGGTCCGGAAGAAGGATGGCAGCATCCGTTGGTGCGTGGATTATAGAGCCCTGAATAAGGTGACAGTCAAGGACACGTACCCTCTGCCACTCATCGAGGAGTGCATGGACCGCTGGTTCTCCAAGCTTGACGCTAATGCGGCTTACTGGCAGGTTAAGATAGCTCCGGAAGACCGGAAAAAAACTGCCTTTATCACAAAATATGGCCTATTTGAATTTACTAGAATGGGGTTTGGTCTGTGTAATGCCCCCGCAACCTTTGCTAGGGCCATAAATTTGGTGTTACACAGGCTCAACTGGAAGATAGCCTTAGCCTTCTTAGACGATATCCTAGTTCTAGGATCTTCTGCACACGCTCACCTTGATAACCTATGACAAGTGTTTGAGCGGTTCCGAGCATATGGCCTTAAATTCAAGCCTCGGAAATGCGAGCTGTTTAAGACTAAGGTTGAGTTCCTTGGTAGAACCGTGAGCGAGCACGGAGTTGAAATGGGGGATCAGTACATTGAGTCAGTGCGTGACTGGCCTGTTCCGCGTGATGTTAAGGGCGTAGAACGCTTTCTCGGTTTCGCCAATTATCACCGTAGTTTCATCCCTCACTTCTCCAGAATTGCGGCTCCGCTATATGCTGTTACCGGAAAAAGCGGTTTCCGGTGGGGTGACGAGCAGCATAATGCTTTCGAGGAGCTCATTCAGTCAATGACTGAACCTCCAGTTCTAGCGATACCGAACAGTACAGGTCATTTCATCCTGGACACCGACGCCTCGGACTATGCCGTAGGCGGGGAATTAAGCCAAGTCCAGGGTGGGAAAGAAAGGACAATTGGGTATGGGAGTGCTGTGCTATCCGCAGAACAGCATAGGTATTGCACTACTCGCAAAGAGCTATTGGCGGTAATTAAGTTTACCAGACAATTCCGCCATTACCTGCTGGGTCGAGAGTTCACAGTCAGGACCGATCATCATAGTCTGGTCTGGCTGATGAACTTCAAGCATCCGCAGAACCAGATTGCTCGATGGCTCGAGGAACTGAGCCAGTACAACATGCGGATCGTACACCGCCCGGGAAAGAAGCATGTGAATGCTGACGCTCTGTCCCGGGACATACTTGATTCATGCCAGGGGTACTCGACGAGAATTAGGGTCGAGGACTTGCCCTGCGGCGGATGCCGTTATTGCTGCCGAGCCCATGAGCGCTGGCATGACTTTAACACTGAAATAGACGATGTAATTCCTTTGTCCCAACTCTTTGACGAGACGCCTGTGCCAGCGGAAAGTCCGTCCGCTGAGGGGGGCAGTTGTGGTTCATTAGATCCCACCCTTCGTCAGGCCATTGTTTCTAGTTCTTGGGAAGATACTCCCTCGACTGTTAGTGCGTCTGCACTTCCCAGTTTTCAGATTAATGTCAGTGGGGTGTCGAGTTTAAATCCCAAGATTGAGACAGTTAGTCCTCAAGTCTGTCAGGTAACAGGTGACACTGCGGGAATCTCGCTATCTTCATACAGTTCCGCAGACCTAGCCCAGAAACAGAAAAATGACGAGGCTATAGTGTACCTGAGACAGTACTTAGAGTCTGGGGACCTACCTACCGAAAGTGACTTAATTATCTCTAGTCCGGAAGAGAAGTGCTATCTTCTGGAGCAAGACTGTTTTTATCTCGACGAGACAGGAGTTGTTTGGCGAGAACCGGATGACTCGGATGCGCCCCATCGGCTCTTAGTGTCGCGGAATCTCCGATCCGAGATCATGCACTTATGTCACGACATACCATCCTCTGGTCACCAGGGAATCCAGAGAACTAAAGAACGCCTTAAACAACAGTTCTACTGGTGGCGGATGACAAAGGACATAAAGTTATATGTCAAGACTTGCGACGTATGTGCTAGGAATAAGCGGGGTTCGTTGCCGAACAGATCAGAGCTCAAGAGCTACCAAGCCGGAAGCCCGATGGAGAGGGTACATTTAGACTTTCTCAGGCCGCTTCCCCGAACTGATATCGGGAAGGAATACATACTTATGATGGTAGACAACTTTACCAAGTGGGTAGAGTGTATTCCGCTTCCGTCTCAGACAGCGGAAGTTACCGCCCGTTCCGCTATCAATGACTTCTTTTCTCGATTTGGTTATCCTTACGAAATCTTTACAGATCAGGGCCGTAATTTCGAAAGCGAGCTGTTCTGTAAGATTTGTGCCATGTTAGGGATCCATAAAGCCAGGACCACACCCTACCGTCCGTCAGGGAATGGCCAGGTAGAGCGCTATAACCGCACTCTAATGGACGTGGTTCGTTGCTACGTAGATGGCCAGCCCAAGTCATGGGATAAGTACCTAGGCCCATTGGCTGGAGCGTTGCGGTCCGCGGTTAACTGCCATACTGGGTATACTCCAAATCGTCTCATGCTGGGTAGAGAAGTAAATATACCAGCAACCTTGATGTTCGCCCCACCGCCTTCCACGTCTTTTCAAAATGGGGAGGAGGGTGAGGTCGACAGATATGTAAGTGACCTAGAAGAAAATGTTCAGAGCGTGCACGACATTGCCCGCGGGAAACTAAAAGTCGCGCAGAAAGCAATGAAAAGGTCGCATGACATTAAGGTCCGTACCAGCAAGTTCAAGGTCGGAGATTTGGTTTACTGGCGCCGCAATGCGGGAAAAAAGGTAGAGTCAGTATGGAGGGGTCCTGGGATAATAATCGAAGCCAAATCGGACACAATATTTGTTGTCAAATCTCGGCTCGAGGTCAAGGTCATGCACCATGACAAGCTTTAAAGGTGCGAGTCCAGGCAACTCCCCAAATGGTTGATTAATTATAAGAATAAGTTGCCCGGACAGTCAGTAGCCCGAGATGGGGATAGTTCTCCTACGCATGATGCGGTGGCACCGCTGGGGACCGCAGACTCAGGAATAAGTCCTGAGAGCCTGGGGAGTGGGGGTCACCTAAAAGTAAGCTCCAAGCCAGCGGAGTCAGGTCCGTATATGGGTACTCGTAAGCGGGTTAGGGAAAGACTAGATCAATCTAAACAACCTCAGTCGCCCAAGAGACCTAGAGCTACCAGGGGAGCTAAAACCAGGAAATATTGTGTGTGCTCACAGTCTAATCCCAAAGGGATGATGGTGCAGTGCGACAACTGTCGGGACTGGTTTCATCCTGGGTGTGTAGGTATAAGTGAGGATTATGCTAAATCAGTACCTCAATATATCTGCCCCGAATGCAGTCCCATCGATGTTGGTCGCGACTAGTTTGTGTCCCGCAAGGATGCGGGGTTATGTGCAGCTATTTTTAGCTGGATTGTAAATATGTTTGTTCCTACTGCTAGGGAAGCCGATTCCTTATATTATTCAGGGATATTTCCCTGCTTTTATGATCGATCCTTGGTGTTCCTGATTTTTTATTTACCATTGATGTTCCAAGGAGGATCCATTGGTGAGCCAGTTACAGGATTAAGCGTTCGCGACGGAGTCGTGGATGTGATGTCATGCTAGACATCATGTCTGTCCTGGACCTGGATGTCCGGATCTGGAGATGCCGACCGGAGAAGTCGCCGAGGAACCACCTGACGAGGACGACCCCGGAGGACCCAGAGGTGGACCCGAGAAGACTCGGACGAGAGGCGCCCAGGACCAGGAACGGACGTGAGATTCTGTGAGCTGTGATATTAACTGTTAATTTCTATTTATTTTATAATTTTTATTATGGACATTAATGCTCAAATATGTAATATTGATATTGTATTATTATATGCTTGCTTGTTTATCTATGTAAATGTTATACTGATTATGTTTAATTGACTTTAAATATGTTAGGCCCCGCTAAGTTATAATTGTGAATTTTTATGTACATGATAGTTTGTCCTTGTGTAACGGGCTGGGACGCCCTTTTTCAAAATGGGGAGGAATGTGGTGGTCCTGGAGGTACTGGGCACGAGTTGCCCTGCTACCTCCGATCACTTGGTATACGTCACAGCACCTGTCGTGACGTATACCTATCCTCGCTCTCTTTTCTGTTACATGCTGCAAAGTACAGACGTGTCTCTGTCAGCTCCGCCATTATTGTAATCTATATTGTATGTTATAACTGTGGGCACTAATAAATAGCGGATTATTTTACCATAGTGTTTTCTCTATTCCGCCATCTCTAGAGTAACAGTATATAATATAGAGAAACGCTATACAATACACTTGTTAATGCATATGTGGGTTTTTCCAACATTCACGGGTCGATCTTTAAATAGCATTGATGTTCTGACATAAAAAAGATTCATTAATATGCTGAAATGAAACATGTAATTAACATTATCAATGTTTATTTTCTTTTGTTTATTTACTTTATGAACTATGGGAAAGCACTTAGTTCAAATGCATGTGCTTTTATATACACAGTGACCAATATATTCAGAAGCGGGAAAAATTAGACTCCAGATGAATGTAAATAAGTTGTCAAAATATTTACATGTAAGCATTACTTTGGTGCTACATAATGAGATCAATAAGTTTCAAGATGACTGCAAAACAAGTAGGGAAAAGAGGCCTGAGAACCAAGGAATTAACTTTGCATGGCCTTACCCCTTTTGTTTTCTTGAAAATCATTTCGGAGCGGATCTGCTCTGATTTGCTACATTGCAAGTATATGGGAGGTGAGGGCTTGTCCTGAGACACACTTAGATTATTATAACTAAAGTAGCTTCACTAAGATATATAATTCAGAATATCGGTTTTTGATTTTTTTGAATGGTGTTGCCATTGTTACTAAAAATAGAATTTCTATGAAATACTTTCTCAATACTTCTCCAGCCATGTTTTTAATATAAAAATCAAACCAATTTGTAGGATCTACTAATTGGTTTGATTTTGATATTAAAAACATGGCATGTAAGCAGACTTCACTGAGATATATAATGGTAGGAGTGAAATGGTTCACCGCGGTATTTTTCTTGGTTCGATACACAGTAAAAAATCTCTATTTTCGGTTGGTATGTTTTTCGGTTGGGATTGTCATTCAATTGGGTTTGGCATAAGGTATAAACATGCTCCTCCATTTAATTAGTTCAAAAGCGTAAATTTTTGTGGATTTAAAGTTTGATAAAATAATATTTGACAGTCAAATCAGTGAAATTGATTTAAACTATCTATTTTGCACATAAATTATTTGACTAGAATAAGTAAAAGGAAGCTTAAAACAACAGTTGAATTTATTTCCTTCTATCAAAATGTATTGAAAATAACCGAACTGAGACCAAATTTTACGATATGTATCGAACCATGAAGGAGGCGTATCGTTTCTCCCCTATTATGTCTTTATCATATTTTGAATGATGCTGCTCCTCCTATAGTTTTAGTCTAATTGCAATCTGAATTTGTCACACAATTTGACACAGAGGCTAATTTAAATCAAGGATCATTATTCTACTAATTGATGTTGCAATGTTTTAAGTCCAACTTTGAACTGCTACTTTTTTCTTCCTTTGTTATAAGTACACACCAGTAGAGCTACAGTTTCGACATAGACTTCTGGTTTTTGTTTGTGAGCATGAAATGATTAATTTCAGATATTACTGGGAGAGGAGCGGAAGCTGGATCTGGATCTCTACATCACAGACAGCAGAATAACCATGATAAAAGAGGTATATGTTATGAACATTATTTTCAGTTTGTAATTTAGTAAAGTCCTCGCATGATCAATGATACAATGGCTTTGTTGTCATCTTTAAAAAAGATAAAGTCATTATTGAGAAATGCTGGGCATCAACTAGCTACAGTTCATTTTCAATAGGGCTAGGACTATATATTGAGATTTTGATATATCAAGATATCTCTGAGGACGATACGCATATCAATTTATATGAAGAAAAATCGAAATATCGCCCCAAAAAATCTGACTTCTGTTTTTCTTTGTTTATTTAGATTTTGGGTTTAATATATACCGGTAAAATACATAAGCTAATTTAAAATATAAATATAGATATGAAATAAATAACAGAATACCACTTGCGTAAAACATTTTTGTTTTATAACATATAAACAACTATTTTGAATAAATTATTCTCATTTGCAAAGAAATAATTTGTTTATTTCAATGCAAAAAAAGATTTTATAAGCAATTAAACATATTGTAATACATATTGTATCATGGTTCAAATATCATGATACATATCAATATAGAAAAAGTTGTATCGTCCCAGCCCTAATTTTCAGTTACTCAATATTTCTCTGCTCTTTTCTGCAGTAATATTACCAATGAAAATTATTAGAGCACATGGTCCATTCCAGTAGATACACTCCTAAATCATTAGACCATGTAGACTAACTCTTACATTACAAAGTAGGACTAACATTGCAACACCCACTCTGTCATATACCCAATTATTTTCTCCATTGATCACTTTACTTCAATCGGAAAAAAACACAACAAATACGTAATATTGTGAGTACCTCGCAGTTATCTAATTTACTACCACTCTTTTGCGGGGGATTTGAGAAAGCTCTAAATCTTGCAAGATTGCTGGGGCACATGGTAGTGACAGTTGAATGATTTGAACAATTTTATGCGAAAGTACAATGTATTGCCAAGGATTGAACTCCAAATAGTAGATTGTCAAATAAGGAAAGTTTAGAATATTTTATTAGCTTTAAAATGTGATGATTTTCATTGAAAATTTAATGAGAAGAGTCCGCTTAGTTAAAAACATCATAAATAATTAAACATTTTAGGATTAGCTCTTCTCAAAAATTAATTAGGCTGGTTTAGCGATTGTTTAGCAAGGTATTCCACCAGAATTTTTTACTTATTCTACAATGATTGATCTTGCATTGTATTCAATATAGGAGTGAAACGGTTCACCGCGGTATTTTTTCTCGGTTCTGTACATGGTACAAAATCTCTACTTTCGGTTCGGTTTGTTTATCGGTCGGGATCGTCATTCAGTCGGGTTTGGCATAAGGTATAAACATGCTCCTCTGTATAATTATTTCAAAAACATAAATTTTTTTGGACTTGAAGTTTGTAAAATAATTTTTAACAGTCAAATCAAATAAATTGATTAATTCTTTCCATTTTGCACATAAATTCTTTAACTTGATTAAATAAAAAGAAGGATAAAACAACAGTTGAATTTGTTTCCTTCTATCAAAATGTATCGTATCGAAAATAACCGAACCGAGACCAAATTTTTCGATACGTATCGAACCATGAAGGAGGCGCATCGTTAACCCCTAATTCAATAGCACATTTGCCCCCATCCAACAGAGGTTTCCTATCTCAATCGCGAAAGAGTTCCGCTAAGTTAAGTAATCACGATATCTGCAAGTATTTCCATCAAATTTCCAGTGACTTTCCTCCTATGTGCATGTTAGTTAGTGTTTAAAGTTTACATTTCAGATTGGAATGTTTTTATGCAGGGTGTGTATTTTTTGCCCTGTTTGTCTGTCTGTCTTTCTGTCCATCTATCTGTCTGTCTGCATGTCTGTTTGTCTTTAATGCAATCTGTGCGTACCTGGTAGATTCGAGATCACATGACAAAAACAATCCCGTCTTGACTTCACCGTATGCCAAGGGTTCACGAGGAGATTAGCATTTCAGAAACCCTTGACTAGCGAAGATGCCAAAATTGCTAATTTAAAAAATACACCACTAATTAAATGTAATATGTTTACAGTAGGTGTAACATCTTAGAACAAACTACACACCAAATGAAATAAATAATTTACATCATAAATGTTACTTAACTGCTAAAAGTCATCAAAATTTCCGTGGGAAATCATAGAAAACAAGTTACATTGCATTTTTAGCTCACCTGAGCTGAAGGCTCAAGTGAGCTTTTCTGATCACATTTTGTCCGTCGTCCGTCTGTCCGTCCGTCTGTCTAGCTGTCCGTCTGTCTGTAAACTTTTCACATTTTTGACTTCTTCTCAAGAACCAATGGGCCAAATTTAACCAAACTTGGTACAAAGCATCCTTAGGTAAAGGGGAGTTTAAATTGTTAAAATGAAGGGCCAAGTCCCCTTACAAGGGGAGATAATCAACAAAAGACAAAAATAGGGTGGGGTCATTAAAAAATCTTCTTCTCAAAAACCACTGGGCCAGGAAAGCTGAAATTTATGTGGAAGCATCCTTGGGTAGTGTAGATATTAAATTATAAAAATCATGACCCCCGGGGGTAGGGTGGGGCCACAATAGGAAATCCAACTTTTACATAGAAATATATAGAACAAATCTTCTCAAGAACCACTAGACCAGGAAAGCTGAAACTTATGTGGAAGCATCCTTGTGTAGTGTAGATATTAAATTGTTAAAATCATGACCCCCGGGGGTAGGGCTGGGCCACAATAGGGAATCCAAGTTTTACATAGATATATGTAGGAAAAGTCTTTTAAGAATCTTCCTCTCAAAAACCACTGGGCCAGGAAAGCTGAAACTTATGTGGAAGCATCCTAATTTGGGTAGTGTAGATTCTAAAGTATTAAAATCATGAAAAGGGAGGTGGTAGGGGGCATGATAGGTATAGCAAGAGGGGAAATCTGGTAAAGAACTGCATCACCCAAGTTACTCAGGTGAGCGATGTGGCCCATGGGCCTCTTGTTTTTTTTATGATGAAGAAAGGGAGGTAAAAATCTAGGATTCAAAGTGAATCCAAGAATGAAGAACTATGAATATGATAACATTATGATAAAGAATTACTGCAGAATGTTTGTTTTATTTGTGCAAGGTTCTCTAGATACTATAATGAGAAATTATACAGCAAGATCTGTAAAACTCGAAAGAAAAGGTACATTGTACTCCAAGTGAAAATTTCTGCTAGTCTGTAAAAAAATCAACCAGCGGAAAAAAATTCTGATGTGAAAAATACTACATGTATTTAGATATGACAATTATAAATGATTTTTTGTTTTCTTTTTAGAGTCTAGTGAAATTGAAGATGAAACATGGAATCCTCCTTCTAAAAGAGAACCAAACTTGGAAGGCAGAGGTAATACTTACCAATAACATGTTGATACATGGAAATATGATTTTTGTCTGTGTGAATGATTAACTTCATGAAAATTAGACAGTGTTAAAGTAGTCAAATAGTAGTCAAAGACTCAAAAAGCTAATGCGTAAACTATTTCAAATATGGGCCATATATGGATCAATTTTTATGCACCCAGATGGATAGATCGGGGTGTATATTGTTTTTGTCCTGTCTGTTTGTTTGTCTGTTAATCTGTTGTCAACTTTAATCTTCTTCATAACTTTTGAACCATGAGAGATAGGGACTTCATATTTGGTATGCCTACTACACTAATTAAGTTCTTTCAAATGACACCAAAGTCAATGACTTTGTGACTTTGACAGTGACCTATATGCTAAAAATAGCTTTTTTCGAACTTTTGCCATAACTTGTGAACCATAGTAGATAAAGACTTTGTATTTGGTATGCATACTACACTAATTAAACTCTTTCAAATGACACCAAGGTCATTAGGTCAATGACCTTGTGACCTTGACTGTGACCTATATCCTGAAATAGCTTTTTTGAACTTTCATCATAACTTGAGAATCTTTGGAGATAGAGACTTCATATTTGTTATGCATACTCCACTAATTAAGTTCTTTGACTGTGACCAATATGTTTAAAATAGATTTTTCGAACTTTTGCCACAACTTTTGAACCATAGGAGATAGAAACTTCATATTTGGTATGCATAGTGTTTCACAAACACATCTTGTAAAATCTTTTTCTCAAGAACCACTGGGCCTGAAACTTATGTGGAAGCATTGGGTTAGTGTCAATTCTAAATTGTTCAATTCATGACCCCCAGGCTGAGGGCAGGGCCACAATAGGGAGTCCAAGTTTTACATTGAAATACTGTAGACGTACTTTTTTCCAAGGGGTCATAATTCCGCGGAATCTCAATTTCTGTTTAATCCGCGGGTAGAAAATTATGCAGATTTTCTAGAATGTCACTATATGCCTTACATTTATATTCAGTACGCTTGGACAAATTTCAGCGGAAAATTTGTGATCGCGTACATAGCATTAATTAATACCACGCGGAAAAAAGTACTTCTACAGTATATAGAAAAATCTTTTAAAATCTTCTCAAGAACCACTGTCCTAGGAAAGCTGAAACTCATGTGGAAGCATCCTCATGTAGTGTAGATTCAAGTTTGTTTAAATCCTGACCCCTCGGGGTAGGTTGGGGCCACAATGGGATATCAAAGTTTAACATAGAAATACATGGGAAAATCTTTTAAAAATCTTCAAGAACCACTGGGCCAGGAAAGATGAAACTCTTGAGGAAGCATCCACATGTAGTGTAGATTCATGTTTGTTCAAGGCATGATCAACAGGGTTGGGTGGGGCCACAATGGGGTATCAAAGTTAAACATAAGAATACATAGGAAAAATCTTTTTATCGAGAAGAGTAAACCCATGATTGGTCATGATTGATTCATTATAATATTAAAATTAAAACTAGATATAAAGATCCAAATATAAATTAAATTTGTTAATGAAATAGATTTCGATGTTCAGCAGCTATTCAGAGATATACAATAGCTAGATGTTTCAAATCATAAAACATGCACGTGGATTAAAAATATATATATACGAGGGTTGTCCCGTAAAATCGTGGACAAAGCGTTTTTCTCGAAAAATAATGGACGTAATAAGCTGAAATTTTCATTGAATGTTTATTTATCATTTTTAAGTTAATTATAATGTTTTGGATGAAATACACACAAAAATATAGATTTTATAATGCTTGAAAGTGCACAGGGTAAGGCCCTACGGCGCATGGTCAAAAAACAAAGTTTTATAAGAGTATACAGGAGTATTGATTTGAAACAAAGGATTTAAATAGATAAGATTAGGGTAAAAATTATCCTTATTCAATTCCACAATTTATTTTGTTGTCTTTTTAAAATTTTCAGTGCATTTGGTCAATTTTTGACTGTTTTCTGAACATTTGAAATGGGAAAGTGGTAAGCACAACACACAAAAAAATTTGACGTTTGGTGACGTTACGGCGCACCGGGGATCAGTTCGATATGATTTAGATGGTGTGATAACGCCGTATAAAACTTTAAATGAATACAGAAGAAAAAAATCCCCCCAAATTGCCAAATCTTTAGTATATAAATGACAAGACATACAGACAAACTACTGTTGTAATAGCTAAAGAAGCTATCAATGTTGACCGCGTTTATTTAAGATTGTCTATTAATTGAATGATGTTGGAATATTGTCCGTATCTTAGTAATAAATCGTCAGAAGATTGTACATTTGTGCCAGATTGGTTCCTCAATTGTTTATTGAGACTTAAGTTTGTGCTTCAATGAAATTTCGAAATTAAAGATGGACTTATCCAACTTTATTTTTAGTGCAAAGATGAAACTTGAGGTACCTGACGGTGTTTTAGGCACTTTGACGTTATCATCCGTGCGCCGTAAGGCGATACAATTATTCATGCGAGACAACTTGTCCATGATTTTACGGGACAACCCTCGTACATGTCAATGCGCATGCACAATCTCAGTGCATAGTCACAACCTTTTACATCTTATTCTTTCTTTGTTTGAGAAAATTATACCCATTTTTAGCTCTTCTGAGCCAAAGGCTCAAAGAGCTAATGCTATGGCCATTTGTGCGGTGTGCGTAAACTTTTTAGAATATGGGCCATAACTCAAGAACCCCTTGGCCAATCAGTACCAAATTTGTCACAGGGTATCCTTGGCCCAAGGGCTACCATTTGTACTAAAATAAGGGTTGGGACCCTTAAACAAGGGGAGATAATCAGGAAAACAAAACCAAAAGTACTGGTTGCTAAAAAATCTTCTTCTCCATAACCACCAGGCAGATTTTCACCAAACTTACATACAAGGATCAGGATATGTCGAAGATTAAAATTTGCACGGGGAATTACCCTGGGGCAAAGGGCGTGGTCTCAAGGTCACTTACTATGAGGACTAGGATCATCAATTCTTGTAAGTTGATGCATCTTACGACTTCACATCATGTTAACTCAAAAGTAGGTCACGGTGACCTACTTTTTAAATTTTGCGGGGATTTGTTTTCAAATTGATTAGAAGGCATATTTTGGACACTTTAAGGCCTATGATCATCAAACTTTGTCAGTTGATGCATCTAAGTGGGTCCTCAAACAATGTCAACTTAAAAGTAGGTCACCATGACCTACTTTTTGAACTTTATGACTTATCCTTTTAAAAACATTAAATCCCATTATTTCAGACACTGGGAGGTTTAGAATCATCAAATCTTGTACTTTGATGCATCTTGGGACCTTAAAACATACTTATGGAAAAGTAGGTCACTGTGACCTACTTTTTGAATTTTGCTGACATTTGTTTTCAAATTGTTTAAAACGCATATTTTGATTACCTTCAGACCTACGATCATCAAACTTGGTCAGTAGATGCATCTTGGGTCTTTGAAAAATGTCGACCAAAATGTAGGTCACGTTGACCTGTTTTCGACATTTTATGGCTATATTTAAGTATCTTGGGTATTTATTGGCTTAGAATCATCAAACTTTGTGAGTTGATGCATCTTGGGTTTTCGGAGAGTGATGACCAAAAAGTAGGTCATGGTGACCTACTTTTGACATTTTGTGACTATAATTAAGTATCTCTGGTACTTATTGACCTAAAATCATCAAACTTTGTCAGTTGATGCATCTTTGGTTTTCGGAGAACGTCAACCAAAAAGTAGGTCACACTGACCTACTTTTGACATTTTATGGCTATATTTAAGTATCTCAGGCACTTATTGGCTAAGAATCATCAAACTTTGTCAGTTGAGGCATCTTGGGTTTTCAGAGAATGTCGACCAAAAAATAGGTCACAGTGACCTACTTTTGAATATCTCAGGTACGTATAAGCCTAGAATCATCAAACTTTGTCAGTTTAGGCACCTTGGGTTTTCGGAGAACGTTGACCAAAAAGTCACTGTGACCTACTTTTGACATTTTATGGCTATATTTAATTATATCTGGTACTTATTGGCTCGGAATTATCAAACTTTGTCAGTTGAAGCATCTTAGGATTTCATTGAATGTCCTACAAGACATAGGTCATGGTGACCTAATTTTGAATATCTCTGGTACTTATTGGCTTAGAATCATCAAATTTTGTCAATTTAGGCATTATGGGTTTTTGAATAACGTCGACCAAAAAGTAGGTCACCGTGACCTACTTTTGACATTTGATGGCTATATTTAATTATCTCTGGTACTAATTGGCTTAGAATCGTCAAACTTTGTCAGATGATGTATCTTGAGTTTTCAGAGAAAGTTGACCAAAAAGTAGGTCATGGTGACCTACTTTTGAATACTGTAAACCAACTTTTATTCGCGTGCGAGAATTTTTCGCGAAGTTCGCGAGAGCCTTGTCATCGGGAATATTTCTTGTCGGTTCTTAAAGTCTATGTGTCTATAAACAAGAGAGTCTAAATAAGCTTAAACATGAAAATTAATCATCGCGAACTAGTTTACCCCGGTAAATCGCGAAATAAAGTTGTCGCGAATAAAAGTTGGTTTACAGTATCTCAGGTACTTATTTAATTAGAATCATCAGTCTTTGTCAATTAATGTATCTTGAGTCCTCAGAAAATTTCAATCAAAAGGTAGGTCACTGTGACCTACTAATGGTATTTTATAATTATATCATAATATCTTTAGTCTAAACTGCCTAAATATTATCAAACTTTGTAAGTTGATGCATTTTGGGTCTTATGATTCTAATAGAGTTGGAGGCTTCTAATAGAAGTGATAGATTGTACAATTTATAAGAAGAGCGATTCAAGGCCCTTGAGCCTCTTGTTTCCTGAACGCCATCATATATTACGCT
This sequence comes from Saccostrea cuccullata, assembly GCF_032062105.1. Classification (NCBI taxonomy): domain Eukaryota; kingdom Metazoa; phylum Mollusca; class Bivalvia; order Ostreida; family Ostreidae; genus Saccostrea; species Saccostrea cuccullata. The sequence goes on along the minus strand of NW_026922796.1, from coordinate 164,457 downwards.
TCTTATTCTGGAAATGGTTTCAGAAAACATTCTTTTTCAAATCACCACATGAGTCGATCATGTGACGCCTTGCATTCGTGTCCTTAAGAGCAGGTAGTAAAAATTCAACTTTGTTCAAATCATGACCCCTGAGGTCTGGGCCACAATGGATGGCCAATGTTTTACATAGGAATATATGGGTAAAATCTTTAAAAAAGGCTCAAGTGAGCTTTTCTGATCACATTTTGTCCGGTGTCCATCTGTTTGTCTGTCAGTTTAGCTGTCCGTCTGTCTGTCTGTCTGTAAACTTTTCACATTTTCGACTTCTTCTCAAGAACCCTGGGCCAATTTCAACCAAACTTGCCACAAAGCATCCTTGGGTGGAGGGGATTCAAGTTTGTTCAAATGAAGGGCCACGCCCTCGTTCAAGGGAAGATACAGGTAACTCTCGATACCTTGAAGTCTGCGGGACCGAGGAAAAACTTTGAGAGATCAAGAGTTCGGAATTTTCCGGGTTTGTTTGGCTGGTTTTAGAATTAGTCCTACCGGATGTAATGATTTTTATGCAGTGCTAACTTTGCACACATGGTTTTTATAAAACAGAGATATGATTTCATATTTTAGGTGAATATTTATTAGCTCACCTGAGCCGAAGGCTCAAGTGAGCTTTTCTGATCACGTTTTGTCCGTCGTCCGTCCGTCCGTCCGTCTGTCTTAAGCTGTCTGTCCATCTGTAAACTTTTCACATTTTCGACTTCTTCTCAAGAACCACTGGGCCAATTTTGACCAAACTTGGTACAAAGCATCCTTGGGTGAAGGGGAATTTAAATTGTTAAAATAAAGGGCCAAGTCCCCTCACAAGGGGAGATAATCAAGAAAAGACAAAGATAGGGTGTGGTCATTAAAAAAATCTTCTTCTAAAGAACCACTGGGTCAGAAAAGCTGAAACTTATGTGGAAGCATCCTGGGGTAGTGTAGATTCTAAAATGTTAAAATCATGACCTCTGGGGGAAGGGCGGGGCCACAATGGGGAATCAAAGTTTTACATAGAAATATATATAGAATAAATAAATAGAAATCTTTGAAAATCTTCTTCTCAAGAACCACTTGGCCAGAATGTTTAATTTTTTTATTCTTTATGATACGGACGTCATACTAAGCATTCGTTAAATGAAAACGACATTTTACAGCACCGCGTGGTACATATAGCATTGTGATTTTTTGAAAGACGTGCATTGAACAGATATCTGTATGTATTTGTCCAACAACAGTCATTATATTGACACTGAGGCTGTTTCTGCAGTTTCATATTTCATTAAACTTTGAAACTGACTCAATATAAAAACTAAATTTACTAAGTGTTTCGTCTTGTAATTTGCAATTACAATTTCTCAGTGACACTGCGTTTCTACGTTATTGTAATACAGTCGATGATAATTTTTTTAATAGCATATAAGCAACATAAGATTAATCATAAATCAATTATCACCTTGAAGTATAAGTGTCACATGAATAAACATCCCATTTCACGAGCCCCGAGTCTTCTGCCTAGGACCATTAAATGTCCAGGTAAAGTTGCTAATTATGTAACTTGTATACACATAGCCACTTCGAGGTATTGAGGGTAAATTTCAAAAGAATATGCATAGCGGGACTGCATTTTAACTTCGGGGGATCAAGGGTTTCGAGAGATCAAGAGTTCGAGAAATCAAGAGTTAAATTGCTTAGTTATATAGGGAAAAAAATTGGGACCGGAGACTCACTTCAAGCGATCAAGAACTTCGAGAGATCGAAGTTTGAGCCATCAAGAGTTGCCTGTAATTGGGAATTAATGAAAATTTGGTGGCATGTTTTAAAAATCTTCTTCTCAAGAACCACTGTGCCAGGAAAGATTTGGTGGCTATATTTAATTATATCTGGTACTTATTGGCTTGGAATCATGAAACTTTGTCAGTTGAGGCATCTTAGGTTTTCGGAGAATGTCCAACAAGAAGTAAGGACAAGGTGACCTACTTTTGAATATCTCAGGTACTTATTGGCTTAAATCATCAAATTTTGTCAGTTTGATGCATCTTTGGTTTTTGGAAGCATGTTGACCAAAAAGTAGGTCACCGTGACCTACTTTTGACATTTGATGGCTATATTTAATTATCTCTGGTACTAATTGGCTTAGAATCGTCAAACTTTGTCAGATTATGCATCTTGGGTTTTCAGAGAATGTTGACCAAAAAGTAGGTCATGGTGACCTACTTTTGAATATCTCAGGTACTTATTTAATTAGAATCATCAGTCTTTGTCAATTACTGTATCTTGAGTTCTCAGAAAATTTCAATTAAAAGGTAGGTCACTGTGACCTACTTATGGTATTTTATAATTATATCATAATATCTTCAGTCTTAACTGGCTAGATATCAAACTTTGTAAGTAATAATGCATTTTGGGTCTTATGATACTAATAGAGTTGGAGGCTTCTAATAGAAGTGATAGATTGTACAATTTATCAGAAGAATTCAAGGCCCTTGGGCCTCTTGTTTAATTAAATTCTACTCACAATAAATGTGTAAATCTGTTGGAAAATATCAAAGCATTGCAATCTCGTCACGAACAGCTGACAAAAACCTCGATCGGTGCTGTCGTAGTTCAATGTAAGCTGTCGCCAGTGTCTCCGTGTTTACATCATAAATATGGCTTTAGTTAGTGAAATCGTAGATTGAATGTTTTTGATCAAATTTAATACTTGTTTGCAAATTAACTGGCTCGGACAAGTGTCTCCATCCATCAGATCCATCCATCCCTTTCAGGCGTCCGAAATTCCTCCAACTTTTTATCATCAAACTTCGGACGTGTTTCTTGTGTCTTTTCAGCATTTATAATCATTTTTCACAAATAAAAATATTCCCAGACAACAATCTGTTCACTATTACTGATCACAAGTAGCCTTTAACAAAATATTCCCTTCGAAATAGAATCCTTAGCCTGATGAATTCGAAGCATACCCGCCTTTCAAGCCGATTTACACCTTGCGCACTTTTGTCGGAAATCTACGGCAACCTGTTAGTGCAATATTTAAATCTGAATATATTTAATTTTCCATCTCAAATGTATATATAAGTAATAAATAACAAGTTTATAAACTTCAATGGGAATGAAGTGGGTCGGTACGTGATCAAATCTTCTGAGAAGGCCTTCGGCCTTCACAGGATTTGATCACATGACCACCCACTTCAATTCCCATTGAAGTTTATAAACTTGTTATTTATTTCTTAATTGTTGATGTCCCTGGCATAGTCTCCTAACTGGACAGTGATTCCCTATATTTCCATTTTTACTTGAAATACCGTATAATCCCTATTAACTGCCCCTGCCCCTATACGCACCCCCTGGGTCTTTTTTCAATTATCAGAAAATATTTAAGAGCCCACTGTACAGTGATTAAAATTATCTAGAATCGTATCAAAAGTCTGCCAAAGTTTGATGAAAGTGAAGTCTATAGGCCCTATTTCACTTCTCTGCCGCCATATTGAATGCAATATTGCAGTTGATGAAACGGGAGTTGGTCAGCATGGTCAGGAAACAGATTTGTGTGGATGTTAAAATAGCAGAGGAATTAAGTTGAGTTGCTTAAGAAGTTAGATTGTAATGACTGAGGGACGATGTCTGTATCAGATGATGGAGTACAGATCTATGTGGCAATGCTGATTTCTCCACGTGGTTCAGATGGGCTGTTTACCATGTTTACGGAAGTGGAGTTCTCGGTCTCGTGAGGCCTCGGTGGTATTGGACAGCTTTACGCTAGTGACTTGCTTTTGATCCGAAGATAATTCATATTTTTTTTTTTTGTTGAAAGATATATCATATCTAATTACTTAGTGAACAATTAAACAAAACATCTATGTTTTCTTTAGTGTATTTCTACGGCAGTGATATACATGCAGGTTGACAGTTGCCCTTTCAGTAGTTGTAGAAATATACATACCACAGGTATTACCATGAAATTAACAAGATTCACTTTTGTAGTGTTTATCATAGAGAAAACAATGTGAAATGGAAATATATGAAAGTATCTTCAGGTAGTGTAGATTTAGATTTGTTCAAATCATGACCAGGGGCAGAATGGGTGGGGGCACAATTTTTAAAGTTTAAGTTTAAAAAAAATTGCAGTTAGTCAGAAAATATTCAAACATCCTTTATAGTTAGTTAGTGTAGATTCAAGTATTAAAGTTTTTCAACACATAGACCCCTAGAATGTAGATCCAGGGGCCACTTGTGTATTCAGTACTGAGCCAATTTCTATTTTTTCCTAGCCACATTACTAAGGTGAGCTTTGTGGTTCATGGGCCTCTTGTTATAATGTCCCCTGCTATTTCAATTCTAAGGGACAACCCTTTTTTTCAGAAAAAGTTGTTTCCTCATAGTGATGTAGCATACAATTCTCAGAGCTTATTGCTAATATTTATCAAATTGAATTACCCAAACTATTTTTAAAACACTAGGTATGCAAAGGTAGTGGGTTATTGTCTACTTTTAAATATTTTATTATGTAGATTTCATTTTCCAGTGATGTTTTCAGGTTTTTTGATAATCTGCTCAGTAAAAATTTCTTTTCTTTTATTTTAGAGTCCACAGGACAGGATGGAAAAGATAGAAAAAATAAAATGACTTCAGGGGAAAGCACTTCTTCATTTGGAATGCAGGAGAATAATAACCAATCAGGAACAGCTGTTAAACAATGGAGAATTAAAATAGACAGCAAAGATCATAAAATATTTTTAGAAGAACTTAATTTCAAAGATTACTTCATGGAAAAGAACAAATCAAGGACGGTGGACTTTAAGTATACAGATACTGGGTCAGAATTTTATTTGGAAAGTTGTTGTTCATCGGAGGACAAAAATAAAATTGAAGAGGAAATGAATCTGTTCCTCTCTAGTATAAAGTCACAAACATTGCCTTTAGATTCCAAAGTCCTTGAACTTCTTTTTACAGAAGAGGGCAGTTCTTTTTTGAAAGATGAATTAAAGAAAAGAGAATCTTTTGGACACTGGAGACGTGCAAATTCAGGAACTGTACGTATTTTTGCACACCCATCAAGTATGGAGAAAGTATCTAGAGCAATAGAAGAATGTTTCATTCAAGGGGAAGTCTCTGTTCATGAGTTGGGGTACTTTTATTTTACTACACCAACATTTCAGAAATTGAAAGAAAGAATAGGAGACAAAACTTTGAAAGTGGAAAGAAAGCTAGGTTTAATTTCTTTTGCAGCAATAAAACCTATAGCTGATGAGATATTTTCAGAAGTGAAAAAGTATAGAAATCCTCAGTGTTTAAATGATTCAATATTTACCCCAACACAGCTTAAAGCAATTAAACTATGGGGGAAAAAATTGGAATCCTTGCAAGAGAAAAAGATGGCATTTCTGAACGAGTTGCATTCAGAAGGCAAATATTTGGACATTGACACAAAATTATTGGATATGCCAAAAGTTAAAAAATATGTGGATGCCATGTTGAAAGAATCAAAAGTTAATGCCTTGTATGAAGCTGAGTCGCGCAGTTGTTTGAATATTATAGCGTGTAATCAGAATGAAGCAAAGAGAGCTGAAACAATTTTGAGAGATGCTCTTAAAACAATGGAATTTGGGTATACAGATGAATTAAAGGAAAGATTACAGTCAGAAATATTTAAGAAGATGGAGAAAAAATATTGGGAAGGCAAATATTTATATGAAGGACTAAATACAGAAGACGTTGTAGTTTTACTGGCAACAAATGACATAATAGAAGCTCTATCTGATTTCTTAAATGATAAAAACCCAACAGAATGGGAAGAAAAGTATAAAAGAAGCTTAAAGAAAGCTGTAGAGACAGAGCTTGTCATGAACCATGAACAGACTGATTTTAATGAAAAGCAACTTGAAAGAAAATTTCACTGCACAGTTTTGAGGAAGACTCTTGAACCACAGTTGGCTAACTGTTGGATATTGAAAAATGAGAAAGATCCACAGAATTCACCATATTTCCGAGTTCATCATATTGCAGGACATGCAGAGTCCTTGATTGTTGATGTAGTGATGTGTCCCTGCAGTTCTTTTTTATGGCCTTTAAATGAATGTTTTCTACAATGTGGTAAGTACATATAATATATTTACTTACGTGTCATACAAATTCCAAAAAATTACCTTGCAAAATCATGAGGGAAAATCCTACATGTTCATTATTTTATTAAATTGTTGATCTGTCAATCGGTCTGTCAGTCAGTCTGTCAGTTCACTAGCTGCAGAACTGTAGCTCTCCGAAAAAATATGTATTGACAGACGGGAGAGCGACAGTGCCACCCATTGAAAAAACTGTATATCTGTTGCACACAAAAAAGTTCTGTTCTGATTAATTCTTCAAATTACTTACCTCAATTGCAAAAAAGCTAGATTTCAAAAAAGTCCTTACTCCTCTATCAAGTACTTTCGTAGTTTACATCTGCACAAAGCGTGTTTGACCGAATTATCTTGCAAACCAAAATGGCAGTATAAATAGACAAAATTTTCCATGATCTCAATTTCAGGGCCATGAGGGCTTTTAAAAACAATTATAAAGCTTTCTTTTTCACAATTGAGGTAAGACTGTGGAAGAATTAAGAGCAGATGATACAAACAAAAAAATCAGGATGCCTGGATTGGTACAGACCCTAAACCGTGCTACTACACCACTTGAACGGTACGGTTCGGTACGCTTTGTGCACGGAACGGTACGCTTTGTGAACGGAACGGTTCGTTTTGTGAACGGTACGGTACGCTTTGTGCACGGAACGGTTCGCTTTGTGCACGGAACGGTACGCTTTGTGGACGATACGTTTCGTTTCTTGCCCGGAACGGTTCGTTTTGTGAACGGTACGCTTTGGGAAACGGTATGCAAATGGAGTAGGCGGAGTCTGTTAGCTTTAATTCTTGATTGGCTGCTAAAAATAAATTCATTTTAAATGACTTCTGAAGTTCTTATAATTAATGCATGTATATTATTATATTTCCGCTATTAACAAATTAATTTCTCGGTTTCAATTTAAACATACTAGTATATAAATTTACACTACAGCGGTGATGGAGGAAGAATGAAGAAAAAGAAATGAAAGAAAGAAAAACTATCATCCCACCGATGTCTTTGGCATTATGAAGATACATTATTATTATGTAGAACTCGTAAATATTTCCGTGGTTATTTTTAACGTTTGCTGAACCTTCATTTTAAAAAAGGAAAAAAAAATTAAATTAAATTTTTTTTTCACTTTAAAATAAAAAGTAGTAACATAATTAAAAGGAATTGATATACCGGGTATTTACTTGTTCTATACATATAACGCTACGCAAATATATATTAAATTATTTTTAATTGATTGATCTATAGAAATAAATATGACTATTCCTGCTTCATTTTTACTCCTAGTAATTAGATATGCACATTGTTTTTTTATTTTTTAAAATTGTAGATCTATCGTTTAAACGTTTGCTTCAGAAGAGAAATATCAGTAAACAAAATAAATACGAAAATCAGCAGCAGAAACACGAAATCAATACAATAACTTCCGAGTGCTTTCTCGTAACAGAATACATTCTTTTCACAGACAAGTATTTATATATGTTTTCAATAATCCTTTCAGTGTATTAAGTAATTATTTTAAATAAGTTTTCCTTTTTTTTTTTATTAAGTTATTCTATTCTTGTAAAGTCTGTAAAAACGATGTCGTGAATGAAAGAGAGAGAATGGGGGGGGGGGGTAGAGAGAGAGAGATGCAACCCCTTAATACATTACATCTGTAAAAAAAATAACTTGTATTTATTCTCATTCTTCGTTTTATTTACATCGCCAAAGTCACAATTAATCACTCTATGATTCTATTTAATCAACCCATTTACAACTATTGTGCAATGAATAATCCGTTCTCTGTACATGCATGCTGCAAGCATGAAATTCTCGTGCATCACCTGTCAATCAATATGGCATGACGCTAGGTGATCCTGAAAGTCCTTTTATGCTGGAAGAATTTCTCCTGTGATTTGAAACATTCTTATGGTCAGTTCATAGTTCACACCTGTTTAAAAAAAATATTGGGTCACACCGGAGCTAGGGACGGGGGCGCCGTGTGTTTAACACACCTTTTAAATTATTTAGTTCTGACCACATCAAGTGTATTTAATCACTCAACTAACATCCAGCAAACACCACAACACTGATTACAAATTTACTTCCTAAATTATACTTTTTCCGACAAAAATAAATAAGCATGTTTCCCTAAATTATAATTTTTTTTTTTTTTTTTTTTACAAAAGCACAATTTAAAGTCACATAAATTCGCCTTCTGGAGGGGGGGGGGGGGGGGGGGGTGTGTGTTAACAAACATAACTCATAAGGCTTGAAAGAGAATTGATATTTTTTTAATTTCATTTTATTTAGTAAATTATCTTTTTCAGACACTAATAAGGATGTTTCCTGTAGATTATGTTTTTTTTATTTACAACAACGTACCATTTTGCAGACTTCTAAAGAACTTTTAACCAGCTAATTCGTATTGCTTTCTAGAAAGAAGATGGGGGTATGTAGCGTAACAAACCTTAAATATCTTTATTTTTTCGCAAACTGTTTTTTTTAATTTTTCATGAAATGTCTTTTACGAATGAAGTAATTAATATTTATACTTATATATATATTTATATATTCATTAGTAAAATCACGCATCTGATATGTACTACATATGAATACTTACGACAAAAACGATATTGTATCTGATAAGATTTAATAATTTAAATGAGCATAATTAAAATGAAAAGTAGAGACAACCAGGGAATTAATTCATGAAAGCGCGTTCTATCTTAGTGGCATTATAGTCTATTGAGCCTATTTTTATGTCAAATATAATTATAGGATTAATATGAAACATGAATGTACATGTACACATTAAAAGAGGGTTTTTTTCCCCGGACACGAGCACGATTATATTGAATTTTGGGGCATCTTATAATGTTAGTTAAAATATCCGTATAGTTACACTACGAATATTTAAATACAACTAATATTTTAAAAAGAAATTGATTTTTTTTGCTAATATAAAGAAAATGAAAGACTTCAAAGACGCCGACATTGTTCGAGGTCCACTGTGCCCGGCACGTGTTTTGTGGCCTGTATTGTACCTTTGACCACAAACACAACCAATTGTTCTGATTAATTGCAAATAAGGAATCGTCTCACAATGTGTCTAGATGTTTTAAAAATGTAGTTTGCTTCGAGTAGTTTCCTTACTTTTACAGTTGAAGGCAGAGACGCATAATACTTGAGAATGGTGTTTCGAACAGGCAGACACAACCTCCGTCCTTCTTTCACAGGCGCCGTAGCGAGAAATAAACCAAAAATGACTTATTTGGTCATTACACGATTCAAAAATCATTGGGGGCGTGGTTTGCATAATTAACCAAAGAACGGTACGGTTCGTTTCTTGCACGGAACGGTACGCTTTGTGGACGGTACGGTACGCTTTGAACGGAACGGTTCGCTTTGAGAACGGTACGGTACGCTTTGTGCACGGAACGGTTCGCTTTGTGCACGGAACGGTACGCTTTGTGGACGGTACGTTTCGTTTCTTGCACGGAACGGTTCGTTTTGTTCACGGTACGGTACGCTTTCTACACGGAACGGTACGGTTCGTTTCTGAAGTGTAGTAGCACAGTTTAGGGTCTGTATGTATTTTTTGGCCTAATTTCATTGAAAATGATGCAAATGATAAATTTCTAGAGTATAAAGAATTTGTAAACCTGTGATGTTCAAAAATCTGCCTCTCTGAAGCCATCCTTATTATACCCCCGCAAACGAAGTTTAGGGGGGTATATTAGAATCAGCTTGTCTGTCTGTCCGTCTGTCTAGCTGTCCATCTGTCTGTAGACGAGATTTTGTCCGGACCGTTTCTCAGAAACTATTTTATGGATTTGTCTGAAAATTTGTACACTTATTATTCACCATATGAAGGTGTGCACGTGGTATTTTTATCATGATTGGATGATTTTTCTGCATTTTACAAGCATTTTTAGGTCACCTGAGTAAACTCAGGTGACCTATTGCTATCCGTTTTTGTCCGTCGTCGTTTGTCGTGTGACGTGCGTCGTTCGTCGTGCGTTAACATTTAAACATTTTCAGCTTCTTCTCTGAAACCACTGAACCAATTTCAGCCAATTTTGGCATATAGCATCTGTGGGTGAAGGGGAACGAAAATTGTGAATTTCATTGTCCCTGCCCCCCTTGGGCCTAGGGAGTGGGGCCAAGAGCACTAAAATTAGTGCAATCTTTAAAAATCTTCTTCTTTACTCCTGGACATCAAGCAGTCAAACTGTTGGTATGATTGTAATCAGCATTGAGTCCTCTACCAAAATTATGAAATTCATGGCCCCAGGGTCAGGGGTTCTGATGTAAGGGCGGGGCTCTGTCAATTATATAGTGAAAATGCATTATTTCTTTGAAAATCGTCTTCTCTGTTCCTAAGTATTAAATAAACTAATTAAGTACATAGTTATGATGAGCAAGAGTACCTCTACCAAAATTGTGAAATTCATGGCCCCAGGGTCAGGGGTTCTGGTGTTAGGGCGGGGCTCTATTGATTATATAGAGAAAATGCATTATTTCTTTAAAAATCTTCTTCTCTGTTCCTGAGTATTAAATAAACTAATTAAGTACATAGTTATGATGAGCAAGAGTGCCTCTACCAAAATTGTGAAATTCATGGCCCCAGGGTCAGGGGTTCTGGTGTTAGGGCGGGGCTCTATTGATTATATAGTGAAAATGCATTATTTCTTTAAAAATCTTCTTCTCTGTTCCTGAGTATTAAATAAACTAATTAAGTACATAGTTATGATGAGCAAGAGTGACTCTACCAAAATTGTGAAATTCATGGCCCCAGGGTCAGGTGTTCTGGTGTTAGGGCGGGGCTCTATTGATTATATAGTGAAAATGCATTATTTCTTTAAAAATCTTCTTCTCTGTTCCTGAGTATTAAATAAACTAATTAAGTACATAGTTATGATGAACAAGAGTGCCTCTACCAAAATTGTGAAATTCATGGCCCCAGGGTCAGGGGTTCTGGTGTTAGGGCGGGGCTCTATTGATTATATAGTGAAAATGCATTATTTCTTTAAAAATCTTCTTCTCTGTTCCTGAGTATTAAATAAGCTAATTAAGTACATAGTTATGATGAGCAAGAGTGCCTCTACCAAAATTGTGAAATTCATGGCCCCAGGGTCAGGGGTTCTGGTGTTAGGGCGGGGCTCTATTGATTATATAGTGAAAATGCATTATTTCTTTAAAAATCTTCTTCTCTGTTCCTGAGTATTAAATAAACTAATTAAGTACATAGTTATGATGAGCAAGAGTGCCTCTACCAAAATTGTGAAATTCATGGCCCCAGGGTCAGGGGTTCTGGTGTTAGGGCGGGGCTCTATTGATTATATAGTGAAAATGCATTATTTCTTTAAAAATCTTCTTCTCTGTTCCTGAGTATTAAATAAACTAATTAAGTACATAGTTAGGATGAGCAAGAGTGCCTCTACCAAAATTGTGAAATTCATGGCCCCAGGGTCAGGTGTTCTGGTGTTAGGGCGGGGCTCTATTGATTATATAGTGAAAATGCATTATTTCTTTAAAAATCTTCTTCTCTGTTCCTGAGTATTAAATAAACTAATTAAGTACATAGTTAGGATGAGCAAGAGTGCCTCTACCAAAATTGTGAAATTCATGGCCCCAGGGTCAGGGGTTCTGGTGTTAGGGCGGGGCTCTATTGATTATATAGTGAAAATGCATTATTTCTTTAAAAATCTTCTTCTCTGTTCCTGAGTATTAAATAAACTAATTAAGTACATAGTTATGATGAGCAAGAGTGCCTCTACCAAAATTGTGAAATTCATGGCCCCAGGGTCAGGGGTTCTGGTGTTAGGGCGGGGCTCTATTGATTATATAGTGAAAGTGCATTTAATCTTTGAAAATCTTCTTCTTTACTCCTAGGTATTAAATAAACTAACTAAGTACATAGTTATGATGAGCAAGAGTGCCTCTACCAAAATTGTGAATTTTATGGCCCCAGGGTCAGGGGTTAGGGCGGGGCTCTATTGATTCTATAGTGAAAATACATTATTTCTTTGAAAATCTTCTTATATGCTCTTACGTATTAAAAATAAATTAACTAAGTACATAGTTATGATGAGCAAGAATGCTTCTACCAAAATTGTGAAATTTATGGCCCAATGGTCAGGGGTAATGGTGTTACGGAGTGGCTCTATAATGATTTTGTAGTGAAAATACATTACGTCTATGAAAATCTTTTTCTCTACTCCTGGGTAATAAACAGATGTACTACCTATATAGTTTTGATGTGCAAGGGCTCTTTCTCCAGAATTATAAATTTCAAGGCCCCTGTGTCAGGGATACCGAAGGGGGGGGGAGGGGCTCTACTTATATACTGAAAATGAATTGTTTGAAATCTGCTCCTTATATTAATCAAATATTATTGATAAGCAAGTGTGCCTTTTCAAAAATTATGCAATGTGTATACCTAGGGCCAGGGGTTCATGTGTGGTAGGGGCACTTATGATTATTGCTGAAAATTACTGATTAGTTGAAATGCATTGTTTGTTCCCCTGCCCTGCTTATGGGTATTAAGTAAACAAACTAAACAATTGCTGAGTGTATAGTTGTGATTAGCAATGGTGCCTCTTTTAGAATTGTGAATGCCATAGCATCTAGCTTGAAACATGAACCAAATTCAATCATTTGGAAGTTGTTGCATGATGCTCAGGTGACCTATAAGGCCTGTGGGCCTCTTGTTTCTTTTTTATTTTGTTGTTTTGTTTGGCTCATAACTAGAAAACTATTAGACTTACAATCATCAAACTTGGCCAATTTATGCATCTTGGGTAGAAGGTATGTCATGACCTATTTCAAGGTCACCATGGCCTTTAATTAAAGTGAAATAAAAAAACAAAACAAAACTGTGTTTTACTATCAAATTACACAATCCCAAGAAATGTAAGTGTTGCAGTATCCCTATTTAAAACGTTAAATGAAGAAAAATTTTTTTTTTCATTATATACTATACAGCAATCCTTAACAAATGTTATTTTATTTTATAAGAGAAAATCTACCTCTCCCAAGGGTATAATTATTAAGCACTGGTCAAAGAGAATTTTGATAACAGAAAATTGCATGACAAATTAGAGAGAAATTAATTAGTTTAGTGTAAGGGGCTAACTGGAAGATCTCTGATCAAACAGTTGTGTCTCTTGGGAACTGGGCTAACTGGAATCAGCCTTAAATAGTTTTAGTAGGCCTTTCAACTACCGCTAGGGGTCGGTGTTATGAACGATAACTCACTGCTGAAACTTGTTTAGATCAGGCTCGGGGTATCTAACTGTTTACACGCAAGGCAGTTTTTAGCATTTCCCAAGTGTTTATTTGCTCTCAGTAGAATCCAGTGGTTTTAAAATTTAGCACCAAAGTTAAACTTATTTACTGTATAGTTGCGGACACCGGTTTACTACATATAATTAAAATTTTTATTTAAAATAAAAAGTGAAATCTACCCTCCTTCTCAGTTCTAACCTAATTAAATTTTTATACTCGGTCGTTCGCCTTCGTGCTTAGTAACACAAATAAGATGATCAATTGTTGCATTTACTTGTAAAAAGACATATATTTACACAGGAAGCGTAAAAGCGCGCACACAAAAAACATGACATTAAATTTTCTTCTTCATAATAATCGTCAAAGAGAGTTAAAACTATTGAATATAGTCTGTTCCCCATTCATTTGACCCTGTTATTTCAGGTAGCGTGAAGGCATTCTCTTTCTCTTGGTCAAAACTTTTGTGTACATAACAATACCAATGCTGAAGCAGCCTATATGTCATTCCTATAAACGATAACTCAAATTTAAATCAGCACTTAGTTGGTCATTTTTCACACCTGAGTTACCTGTCCTTAAACACAACACCGGAAAAGTCAATTATAAATGATTAAACTTTTTAATGATGTAATTAAAAGTATCCATAAGTTATTATCTTTTTGGATAATTTTATGTACCTATAAATCTATCTATACAATGTTTTTTACCATTGATTCCATTGTTAACCAGTTAGAAAATGTTGAACAAGTAGCTTGGCCTTTACCTGAAAATGTAAACACGGCAAAATGTCCCATAAACCCACTAGATGACCCTAGTGTGAAACTTACTGCAAATGTGAAATGCGATAGAGAGGAGGAAATTCTTGATGTTGCGTGAGAAATCATAGGTCATCTTGACGACAATGTAAACGTTGTGGCAGCATGTCGCTTGAAAAACAGGGGTAACAGACCAGGCCTTGTAAAGATCTCGGTACCCTCTCTCACTGAAAAAAAGGCTGTGTTATGGGAAAGGCGTAAACTCTGTGAAATAGAAAAGTTCAAAACCGTCTTTCTCAGGTCGAGTAAAACCCATACTGAAAGACTTATCGAACTTAATGCACGCACCATCTTAAACGAAATGCCACACGGCAAGCAGTTTCGAATTACAGCAAACGGCAGAATTGTTAAAAAGCAACCGCAAGTTGAACAGACCAATCATATTCTCTCCGATCACGACGATGAGTAGGACAGAACCCGACCCACAGGTAGTCTAAGCATAGGACATTTAAGTGTTTGTGGATCAAATGAACAATTAAGAACTGAAATAATAAAGTATACTAATTGTGATTTTGTTGGGTTGAACAAAACACATTCAGTTAATGAAGATGGTATTGACTTAACAGAGCATGGGTTTAAATGGATTGGGTTTAACCGCACTCACACTCATATTAAAGCACCGAAAGGTTCAGGGGGCGTGGGAGTCATAGTAAAAGACTGGCTGTTTAACTCTAACGACTTATACTATTGACATTGTTGACAAATCTTATGAAGGAATCTTAGGATTGCGCTTTGTAAATAAATATTATGACTTTACACTTATTCTCTTCACTGTGTACCTACCTCCCGAAAATTCACGGTGGGGAGGTGATGCTTCCTCATTCTACTCACATTTATTAACGCAAATTTATTTACATTATGAATCGGATGCCATAGTTGTATGTGGTGACCTGAATGTGAGAATTGGAAACACCCAAGACTGTAACGACTTCTTCGATAACATACCAATACGTAACTCTGTAGATGCTACCCACAATCAACACGGAAGTTCATTTTTAGCTCACCTGAGTCGAAGGCCACAATAGGGAATCCAAGTTTTACATAGAAATATATAGAACAAATCTTTAAAAATCTTCTTCTCAAGAACCACTGGGTCAGGAAAGCTGAAACTTATGTGGAAGCATCCTTGGATAGTGTATATATTAAATTGTTAAAATCATGACCCCTGGGGGTAGGGCGGGGCCACAATAGGGAATCCAAGTTTTACATAGAAATATATAGAACAAATCTTTAAAAATCTTCTTCTCAAGAACCACTGGGCCAGGAAAGCTGAAACTTATGTGGAAGCATCCTCAGGTAGTGTAGATATTAAATTGTTAAAGTCATGACCCCTGGGGGTAGGGCGGGGCCACAATAGGGAATCCAAGTTTTACATAGAAATATATAGAACAAATCTTTAAAAATCTTCTTCTCAAGAACCACTGGGCCAGGAAAGCTGAAACTTATGTGGAAGCATCCTCAGGTAGTGTAGATATTAAATTGTTAAAATCATGACCCCCAGGGTTTGGACAGGGCCACAATAGGGAATCCAAATTTTACATAGAAATATATAGAACAAATCTTTAAAAATCTTCTTCTCAAGAACCACTGGGCCAGGAAAGCTGAAACTTATGTGGAAGCATCCTTGGGTAGTGTAGATATTATGCATGTGGTAGGCAAGATTAAATTGTTTCCTATTGAATGGAAAGGGTCTGGTATTGGTTCAAATGGGGAAAATAACATCGAAGAACAAAAGAAGAATTTTCTATCATTTAATCAAATGAAACATATTTTGTGTTTATTCAAACATAATTACCTATGCCTTCGTGTTTTAAGAATAAGCAACAAGTACATGTACTTTTTGTGTTTTTATGCCCCCGTAAACGAAGTTTTGGGGGTATATAGTTTTTGTCATGTCCATCCGTCTGTCTAGCTGTCTGTCTGTCTGTCTCTCTGTCTCTCCGCAAAAACTTTAACCTTGCCCATAACTTTTGATTTAGTGGAGCTATGACTTTCATATTTCATTTGTGTATTCCTTGTGACAAGACCTTTCTTTGGTACCACCAAATTTGACCTTTTGACCTTGACCTTGGAGTTTGACCCACTTTTACATGAAAATTTTAAACTTTTACTTTGGCCATATCTTTTGAACAGTAGATACCAGGACATTTATACTTCACATATGCAATGTTTGTTGAAAGACCTTTCATTGGATAGCAACAACCTTGACCCTTTGACTTTGACCTTGTAAATTTTCGTACTTGTGAAAAAACTTTAACCTTGGCCATAACTTTTGAACGGTAAGGGATAGGGCTTTCGTACTTCATATATGTAATCCTTGTGAGAAGACCCTTCATTGGATACCAAGAACTTTAACCCTTTGACCTTGACCTTTGAGATTGACCTACTTTAAAAAAGCAAACCTTGACCATAATTTTTAAAGAGTTAGGGCTAGTGCTTTCATACTTTACATATTTGATCCTTATGACAAGACCTTTCATTTGATAACAACAACTTAGACCTTTGACCTTGGAGTTTGACCTACTTTTTAAAAAAATTGAACGTTGGCCATAACTTCTGAATGGTTAGGGTTAGGGCTTTCATGCTCTACATAAGTATTCTAATGTGGCAAGACCTTTTATTTGATACTAATTATATTGACCTTTTGACCTTGACCTTGGAGATTTTTGTACTTATAAAAAACTTTAACATTGGCTTACTTTCAAATTTCACAATTGTTTTCCAGTGAGAATACCCTACTT